>NC_058408.1:11369750-11492456 GCF_002201575.2 Neomonachus schauinslandi | reverse complement strand
AGTGATAGTCCAGTGGAGCGGATGACGAGCTACATGAAAGCAGTTTGCTGTGAAAATACACCAAAGGGGCACTAGTTCACAATGTGGCTGGAGGCTGCAGGTGTGTGTAAGACCCAGAGACCACCCTTTAATTTGCACCAAGTTTAAAAAAAATTTGAAAGTAGAAGCCTTAGGTTTTATGGAACCCTTTTACATACATAATTAAATTTGATTTTCTCCCATTAAAAAAAAGTCCTAAAGTAATAACAAAGAGAAAAATGACCTTGAGTCATGCTTTGCATGAGCTTGGTAAATGGAGTCATCTTTAATATTGCCTTTAAGAAATTTTTTGATCAGAATTTTTCTAGACAAGCTTATAGTTGTGTAGGCAGGACAACACAGGCTGAATCAGTTACTTTGCAAATAAAAAAATACTTTCTTTTGTTAATTTGTGCTACTCATCTTCAGCTATTTTAAAGACGTTAGTTGGAGAAAGATGTTACATTTATTATGTGTGACTCTGTTCTCACAAAAACTGCTAGAAACGTATGTATGTCAGAATGAAGGCAAAACTAAACGACAGCAGGAGCTTTGAGAGCTGGGAAAACAGTTTGTTAGGCAGCTGGTCCTGGGACTCAGGTGCTGAGCCTGCCCTTGAACAAGATTCGTCACGGTTGTGGGCTAGTGTGACTGTAAGACAGACCCACACCTCTGCCTCAAGAGTAGCGCTGAGGAGGAATGCAGTGGGCATTATGTCACCGACCCAGACAGGGCTCATGGTTGAACATGGTAAGCTGAGGGAGGGGCTTGGATCAGGCAGGGAGCAGTCAGGATACCTGAAGCATGCAGCTGGTTGGTCAATTGACTGAACTATATGTCAGCAAGTGAAAGAGTGAAACAGAGTGTGGAGAAACAGAGCTGTACTCATGAACTTGTTTGTCTTGGCATTAAAGACATTCTGCCTTCTAATGTCTCAATCCTGGACTGTGTTGTCATCTCAACCTGAAGGGATAATACCCTTAGAGGGGTAATGGTCTGTATGGCTTCTGTCTATCTCTTTATATTTTTTTTAATCAAAAGCATATATGTAGTAGTGCCTGGGTGGCTCAGTTAGTTAAGCATCCAACTCTTGATTTTGGCCCAGGTCATGATCTCAGGGTTGTGAGATCGAGCCCCACATCGGGCTCTGCACTGGGCCTGGAGCCTGCTTGGGATTCTCTCTCCCTCTCCTTCTCCCCCTCTCTTCCACCCCTCCCCCCTACTTGTGCGCAGGCGCACTCTCTAAAAAAAAAAAATGCCTAAAGTTATGCAGAACATTTCATTTTAAATAGTTATATTCCCTCTGACAAAGCAAGCTAAAGTCAAGTAGAAATTATAAATAGAATTCTTTCACTTTAAAATCATGTAGTGCAATGTATTTTCATTGAAGTTGAATTATTAACGAAAATTATTTGTAGTCTTTTTAACGGTCCTTTTTAAGATAAAAATCTCATTAACATTGAAATCTTGTAACCTTTTTCTTAGCATACATCTGTGGATGGATACACTGAACCGCATATCCCGCCTACCAAATCAAGTAGCAGACAGAACATTCCTCGGTGTAGAAACTCCATTACGTCAGCAACAGACGAACAGCCTCACATTGGAAATTATCGTTTACAAAAAACAATAGGGAAAGGAAATTTTGCCAAAGTGAAATTGGCAAGACATGTTTTAACTGGTAGAGAGGTAAGTTTTCATGATGCTTTTTAATATTTACTTGGACCTCTCCAGGGTCTTGTTACAAAGCTTTCCTATGAGCTGATGCTGGGAATAAATGACATTTGAAATACGGTAAATACTGAGATATGTGTGAATGGAACATCCGTAGACAGAGCTATAATAAGGCACAAAAAGTTGGCCTTTGAAGGTTCAGAAAAGACTCATCCCTGCCTGTAGCGTCTCATAAATCAGGCATACTACAGTTGAGCTTTCCTCGGACTTCTGTCTTCTTTATATGGTTTCTGTAAACATTTTTGACTACCTTTGTTCCCCGACCCTAGGAACAGGGCCAGGGTAAGTTCTCATTACTTACTGCTTAAGGTAAATTAGGTATAAATGTGTATAAAGTCACCCACTACTTTTTATCTGTTCAGAGACCACATTGCACTTGTAGGTTAAAAACAGATGTTTTTCTCAGGTAATAAGAGAATTGGGTTTCTAAAATCCCATGTGTTTTAAATTATGTGTATGTGGATAGCAAAAATGTATGTATTTAATCTTATTACTAATATTTAATAATTTGTATAGTAAAGACTAAAAAAGTTAGTATTACTTAATGTTTCCTGGATTCAGTTAGGACATTATGAAGATCTCAGTCATAATTTGTTTTTAATAAGTTTTTCTTTTGCTCTGTACATGATATTGTCACTTATGGTTCATTTTAGTCCTCTGCCCATTCTGGCTCCAGGAACTGTTCAGACACAGGCTCTATTAGGCAGAGACTTAGACTTAATCCACTTGGTTAGTCTGGGGCTATAAGTGAACTTGGGTGTTTGATTTCTCTAATCATTTTATTCACATGATACCTAACCTACTGAAAGCTTATAATCCCCTCCCTTCTGATAATTATAACTTACTAAGATCATAAGTAAAAGATTAAGATACAAATGATTTTTACTTTAAAGGGGAGACTTGGAAGAAATACAAAAGGTGTCATTTTATTGACTCAGAATCCGATATGCTAAAGACATAGGTCAATGGAATACATCATAAGGCTGCCAGATTGTCACAACTTTACCATCTAGTGATCTGAACACCAAATATAACTAAATTACATCTAGTTAGGAATGAAACAAAAGATTTTTTCTTTATAAGTTTTTAATCCATCAAAATACATATTCTCAAATATATAGTTTAATGATTCTCTTTTTCAGGTTGCTGTGAAAATAATAGACAAAACTCAGCTAAATCCGACTAGTCTACAAAAGGTATTTAATTATTTTAATAGTAATTAATTAGAATATGAGTTTATTAATATATGATATTCTGTAAAGTCAGTTATCCTAAATTTCCTATTAGGTAAAATACTACATGTCAGCAGTATCTGAAGGAAAGACATGGTATAAAACATAATATTTATATTTAATAATATTTCAATTATATTTATCAAGTAGTTGTTTGAGAAGTATCTACAACTCAAATTCATACACCATAGGAAAGGAATTTATGTCTTTTAATTCAGTAGAATAAAACTTTGTAACAAATATTTTGAAACACTCATGATTCTGTTTTGTTTAAAAATCTATTTATAGTTAAATTGCCCATAGACGGTTTCCTTTTATTGCTTCACTTTCTTTTCTTCCTTTTCCACAGGAACTAGTCCCTCAGCTAGTTTAGAATAAAAAATATGAACATTTCTTCAAAGAGTGCAAATAAAAAACAGCAAGGGGAGGAAAAGAAAGGAGTGAGGGTGGAGATTGCCCTGCTTAAACCTAGGAAAAGCTCTTTCAGGTTGTTCATTACTTATCTGGGAAAAGTTTCTCAGATACACATTTTAGTACATTAAGAATGAAGCAAATATTTTAACCCTTATGCCATATGTGTTAAGTTTGTATATGGCAAATTAGTATACATTGTGATTTTTATTAAAATGTAGTAGGATCATGGTCACATATGGAAATGTGACAGATAACTTTGAGTTCCTAAAAGAGGTCGAATCTTAATGTAAGAACTTTTTAGTATGGTGTGTTTAACTATACTTGCGGTCATTTTAACGTTAAATTAAAAATTTGGGTCTGTGATATCAAGGCTCTCCCACTTAGCTCAGTGCCAGATAACTCAGTTTATTTTATCTACTTCTACTCAGAGATCTTTGTACTACTTACTGAGGTTCCTTTTAAATTTAGCAATCAATGTAACTTTTATAGCACTGATATTTCTGATCAGGGAGAACAAAATATTTGCTTCATTCTTTTTTTTCCTCTGTGAAATGGTATACCTTATGGATGTCTTCTGGGAGAAACTTCTAGCACCAGTCTGTTAGCTAATTAGGATGCAGTGGTAAGAGTTATAAAAAAGTATCCTCTCTGGGCAGATGAATTACCCAAAGATGCTCTTTCCCTGGGCTGGAGCCACAGTGGGGCAGATTTTGCCACCCCTCTGCCAGGAATCTTCTAAAAATGCACAAAGTGCTTACGTGTGCTCCATGGCCCCGTGACCCCATCCATCACCCATCTGGCTTCTCCACTCTTCCTGGATTAATCTGCGAGTTGCTCTAGTAAACCGAGTGATTTTAAGTGACATTAAGTGATTGAGGCCTGTTTTGCAAGTTAGATGCCCAGTAATATGACCCCCACTCAGTCTTTGCCAAAGGGGCCCAGAGAAAGCTGTAGAACCACAGTTGGCTCTTGTTGAAACACGCAAACGTGAAGCTGAATGTTGCTTTATTTATCTGAATAACTAAAACATGAACTTGATGACAAGTAATTTCTGTTGTAAATTCTGCTAATCTTGCTGATGAAGTGTTGCTTTTCCAAATAGGTATATAAAGAATGATGGCAATTTTGTTTTCTTTAATCTATGCAAATAAAATCCAAGGAAAGATAGATGTTCACTAAATGTAGCTCTGTACACTGTGGGTGTGTCATTATTTTTGAAATTTTCATTTATGCTCATAGATTTGCTCTCAGTTAAGAGTTTTGAAAACAAACAACAGACAAGGCTTGTAGAACATTCAACATTTGGCCAGTAGGATCTCCCGGTCTCTTTTTATATCTAAAAAAGCAATAATGGAATGAGAAGTATAATCTGTTTTCCTTAGCATTGACAGTGAAGTCCTTTAGGTAAAAAATAGCAAAACACGTTGTCCATGTCATTGGTGTGCTTATTAAAAGGCAGATAATGATAACACATATATTTGAAATAAGGATTCATTTTAATCTCATTTCCAAAAGCATTTGGTTAAATCTTCTTCTGGACTTGATCTGAATTTAAGCTGATTCCCATCCTTTATGTTCTCTTTTGTGTGTAACATATTTATAGGAAATAGTACTTTCCTTTGCCAACATCAGTGATAGACAAAGTAACCTAAAGACAAAGTAACCTAAATTTGATACTGCAACTGTTTAAAACTTCTAAAATATAAAGCTCTCGAAAACAGTTTGGTCTTTGGAATTGTTAAGCATCTTTGGCTTCAATGTTGTTTACGTAATATGCTCATATTATTTTGTATCATATATTTTGAATTAGTGGGATCCAATTTAGTGAGTTTTCATCATTTAAAAATTATTTGAGTTCATTGCTGTATTTACCCCTTCCTCTTTGGACCATGAGTCTCACCTGATATTTTAATTAGTGTTTTTTGGAGTAGGGTTTATGAACTAAACTAGCAATTCCTGGGGATCTTTTAAGCAGCCTAATAATGTTGGAAGAAAAGCAAAACAATGAAGCAATTTTGTTGATAGTTCATGTACTCGAAATGTAAGATTAATTCATTTTTTCAGAAATTCCACTAAGTTTTTAAACTTGGACACATTAGTTTACACATGGATGACAAAGTCTGTGTTAGCCTTTCTGAGCTCATAGCCATGTGGGTGCAGTTTATCTATCTTCTGTGTATTGTTTATTAATTTGTATTTTCTGTTGTTTTACTATGTTGCATTATAGTCTCAACTCACAAAAACTTTCGGCTCAGTGTTCTGAAGTGATTTGCTGAGTAGTAAAGCCTGAAATGAGAATGGAGATACGACTGCTGTAACTCAGAATTATGTCCTTAAATAATAAAGAGGGCTGCAGCATTGCAACGACATAGACTGTGAATCTCTGTGCTAGGACAGTGGTTTTGTACAAGCAGGGAAAGTACAATCAATTTTCAGTTAACTGACATCTGAGAATTAGACTTATTAAGTGAATAATCCGTTTACGCCTAATGTCTGGTATGTTATCTGTTGTGTAAAATGTTGTCAGATGGTGACCTAAGCCATTTAATCTTTGGTGAATTTTCAGATAAAGCCCAGCAACCTTTCTGGTAAGCTAGTTAAGTTTTCTAGAGCATCTGCAAAATAATTTTTACCATGGTCACTACAGGTAGAGAGGAGGACAGAACCATGGAAGCAATATTCAGAATTAAATTTCTGTTAGCAAATTATCAAGAAACCAAACTTGTAAAAGCAATCATACAATTATTGACACATATTTTTATCAAGGAGAGAGCAGAAGAAGCTCTTTGGCAGGGTTCCTTAACAAATCTCTCTTTTGGACATATGTTGAAATACTAGTTACTGTCACATATGCATGCTTTAAAGCATATTTCACTTTATTGTTCTTTTCACATGTGTGGGCCATTTGAAGGAAAAATCTTGACCAATTCTTTTGTGGGTTGGTGAAAATCTAAATGATAAGAGTTAACATTTTGTGAGCTGGGTTGTAGACTGCAAAAGTTGTCTTCAAATTAGTTTTTCCCTTCAAATTAGAGGATGTCTGAGTTGAAGGCATAAATTTGTGACCCTGCCTACAGTTGAGACAGCTCAGGAAGAGAATACAGAAAGAAGAGAAGACCAAGCTTTTTTTTTGGAGAGCCTTTTTTTTGGAGAGTGTATATGGGGGCAGTAATTCTGCAAGGAATGATGCTGCCATGCGAATAAATAAGATTATACCTATGCCCAGTCACTCAATATTTCATTTGCCATGAAATTAGTGGTTAGCAACACACCTCTGATCTTGATTTGGCTTTGAAGGAAATATTGAAAACAGGTTATCATGAAATCATGGCTATTAAAAGATGTCTCTTTAGCGTACAGTGTGAAGAATTGGTGGGAAGTATATCTTTGAAACTGAAATATGATGGATTTTGAGGGAAAAGTTGTTCAAACAAGTTTCCTTTAAAAGGTGATACCAATAATGTTAATGTCTATCTAGAAATACGTTGAAGATAAGATAACCAGATTTTCTGAAAAAAAACAAAAAGTTTCAAGTAGTCCACTGACCAAAAATTTGACTTTTCTAAACCTTGTTGGCCCTCTTTAGTTATTGGACAGAAGGGTCAATGACCTATCTTTGGGCATGTTTAACACACAAATGCTATATCCAAATATGAAAGATAACCTTCCCGAGCAAGCATATCCAAAGAGTATATTAAGAATTCATTTGCTATTTTCCTTCCAATCGAAACTTCTGGTCTTCCAACTTTTCAGTGTGATAAGATTAGCAGTCTAGACTGGAACCTGTCTGAGAGCTGTACATAATCTTCAGGGAGAAAGATCTTTGTAAAGTAATCAATCTGAATGTCGCTGACACATCATCTGATGCTGATTCCTTTCTCCAATCTATATGATCATGACTTAGGATTTTTTTTAAATTCAGTAGAAATAAAAAATTTTAAAAAACCTTGAAATGGAAACTCTCTTATGGTCGCTAAGTGCCATTGAGCCTGATACATGTGTTCATTAATTCTTAATCTAACAAGAATTTATTGAAAGAAGGTTGTATTTCTCCATATATTTTCTTCTGTTTTTTGGCTCCTCCTTTTGTGTTTCCTTTATGTAGAGTCATTGCCTTTTCTGTTGGCTTCGATGTTAGACCCCCACAAAGCTTGGTCTTCTTTTCTTTCTGTATTCTCTTCCTGGGCTGTCTCAACTGTAGGCAGGGTCACAAATTTATGCCTTCAACTCAGACATCCCCTAAATTTGCTTGTAATTTCTCAAAGATAGCCCAAACTTATCATATCCAAAACTGAACTCCTGATCTCTGCCCCACTTGCTCAGTACCTAGCCCACCTGGTGTTCTTCCAGCATCCTCTCTCAGTGAATGACACTGTCCTCGAGTTGTGCAAGCCAGAAGCCCAGAAGAGCCCTTGACTCCTCACTCTTCCTTTTTCCCACCCTCTAGTCTATGCTTGGGTTGTGCAGATTTTGTCTTACAAAGCTTTTGAGAACGTCTGCTTTTATCTTTTCCCATCATGACCACTCTAGACAAAGCTGCTGTTGTCTGTCCTGGGAACTGCCCCCTTAGCCTCCCAGCTGGCCTTTCTGCATCCACTTTGCATCCCTCTGTACCCGTGCACACGCACACACACCCACACACCCACACACCCACACACCCACACACACAGTTTAAAAAGTCATCAAGAATACAGAGTACCTTCATTTAAACTTCGAGATGGCATTCCATTTTTGGTGGTCTGGAAATCACATTCATTGACAAGGTGTACAAGGCCCCACCTTCCTCTTCCACCTCATGGCCCACCAGCTCCCCACAGCCTCTGCCCCGCCCCATCTCCTGCTCTTGCAGCTTCAGTACTGCACAGACACCAGACCTTTGCAGCTCTTCACCCCACCCTCCGCCTAAGGCACGCCACCCCCCTTTACTTCATTCATCCTTATTCATTCCTCCCATTTCAGCCTTAGAGTCATTTCTTCAGGGAAACCTTTGCTGTCCACAACAATGTTAAATCTCTCTGCCCTTCCTAAAATTAAGAGCTCATAACCAAGGATTATTCATAAAGAATTGCTTTAGTTTTTATTTGTTTTACTCTTGATTAGGTTTTTTTGGGGTGCTTTTTTTTTTTTTTTGGTGTTTGTATTCAGTCTCTGACTCTTAACACCTCTATTCTAATTGCTTGGCCTTTATTGGCTATAAAGCATATGTCTATTTCTATATTCTCAAGAAACTACATAAGATTTGCTGAAGAGTAGATGTGGAAGGATTTTCTCTTGGAAATGGGGTTGGCTAGAAATCTAAATCACCTTTGAGTCTTAGACTAAACCATCTGGCTGTTTTATTTTATTTTTTTTAAGATTGATTGATTGATTGATTGATTTGAGAGAGAGTGTGTGAGCACTGAGCGTGGAGCCTGATGTGGGGCTCTGTCCCAGGACCATGAGATCATGACCTGAGCCAAAACCAAGAGTTGGCCGCTTAACCAACTGCACCACCCAGGTGCCCCTCATCTGGCCATTTTAAAAGTCATATTGTCATTTTGTTATTTGAAGAGCCATACTCTTATTTTTTTTCTAATTTGGGCAGTTTGTTGACATAGTAAACTGGCTTATTTATAGTTTTTGGATGAGGACTTCAAAATGTCTTTCCCATTCTAAAACAAGTTGCTTTCTTATGACATTTGTTAGACTAAACTGTTTCATTTCTATTTTTTTTTTAAGAAATAAAATGTCACATACAACTGAAGCCTTATGTGTTATTTCTGGGTTCTATTCCTGTATTTTCCTACCTGTAAATAACTACTATTCTGAATTTGATCTTTCTTATTCTCATTCACATTTAAAACATTTTTCACATATGTGTTTCTATATGTAAAATACTACATATTATTTATTTTTAAACCTCTTATCTTTGTACAACTCGCTTTTTTCAAGTAACATTGTCCTACAGTTTTAGTCATGTTAGTCTTTATAGTCTAGTGCATTTATTTTCACTACTGTTATTGCATACCATTGTATGAGTATGCTACAGTTTACCCATTTACTTATTAATAGATATACTACAGTTTGTGTATTTTTGTTGGTGGATATGTAGATTGTTCCTGGTGTTTTTGTGTTTCGCTTTTTTTCCCTAGTTAGTTAGCTTTTCATTTTTGCTGTAAAAGCAGTGTTGCTGCAGTGATCATTATTGTGTATATCTTTTTTGTGAAGATGTATGAAAGGATGTATGTCTCCCAGCAGACTTATTAGGATGTATCTCTCCAAGCAGAATTGCTAGGTTGAAGGTCATGCATATCCTCAATTTTACTAAATAATGTCAAATTGCTCTTCTGAGTGGTTGCACCAGTTTACACTTCTGCTAACACCGTGTGAGATTTACTGCTGCTCTACATTTTTGCCTGCACCTTATATTACCGGATTTCTTAATTTTTGTCAACCTTATGGATGCATTATGATATCTCATTTTAATTTCCATCATTTCTAACTCAAACTGTTTTCAAATTTGATCTATTTTATGTTTAATATCTTTTGTCTGAAATTACTTGATTCGCTATCTCAAGCAGTACATTTATTTAGCACCAGCTTGAGCTTGGAATTGTACAAGGCCTTGGGAAGGACTCAAGCAATATAAAATTGGTACCAGTTATAAGAAATAAGAATCTTACAATCTTGTAATCTGTCTAGATGAAACTTGGGAAAGTGGCCCAGCCTGTCATTTAAAAAGCATTTCCTTCTCTTAACTTTGCAACAGTTGACTTACAAGTTGTCAAGGTTGGGAAGCAGTACTGAACAACCATTTTATTTTTTTAGTTAGAAATCATCTAATATATATTCATTTACTTGTATTCAGATCTCTTTTTTCCAACTACCATTTCATGGGAAGAACTTGAGAAATTTGCCTAAGTTGTTATACTACTAGCCATAACTTTATAAAATATGTGGTGTGTCCATAAGATGTCTGAAGGCTGAAAAAAGAGTGAAGTGATGATCCTAGAAATTTAAAAGCTGAAAGTGTAATCTATAGGGTTCTGTTAATATAGGCATATCATATGTAAAATCCCTAAATGGATGGGCACCTCCGAGGGAGTCTAAATGAGGACCCAGCAGTCTCTACGAGCTGAATGTCATTTGCAGGGTCAAGCAATGCCCACACCTCTCATTAATAAACTGGTAAACGGCTATCAAAGATACAGATGGGATTTTTATAAAGATTACAGTGAAGGCAAAGAAGGGGGCTCCTGCCCTCACCAAACCCAAATCAGAACAAAATACTGGAAAGGCCAAGAAGGCTGTGTTGAAAGGCACAAGAATATCTGAATGTCACCCGCCTCCTACGAGCCCAGTTCCCCATGACCAGTGACAGCCTGGAAGAGCTCTCCCAATGGGAGCAAGCCTGACCACTCTGCCTTTGTCATGTTCCCCATGGCCACAAGTGTTTTCCATCTGCCTCAAGACCACAGAAGCAGTGAAGGAGTCCTGTGATCTTGAAGCCAAGGGCAACACGGTGAGCAGGTCCTGTGTAAGGAGGATGATGTACATTTGACTGGCCCCTGACTATGGTGCTTTGGGTGTAAATAGAATGAGGATTGTCTAAGCCATGTCCACGTGGCTACGTCTAAATATAACAGATTTTCGCACTATCAAAAAAAGAGTAAGAATCAAAAGGAATAGAAGCGGTAGGAAGGAAGAGAACAGTTGAGAAGAGAAACGGAAAATGCTCATAAACGAGGCAAATACTGATTAACACTAATGGAGTTTGACTGACCATGACCTTAAGCCCTGACTAGAAGGACTGAATTGAAAAGTAAATATCTCTCTTGTTTACTCACTTCAGTTACCTGGAACAATGCCAAGAACCAAGAAGGCAACACTCCAGGCCTCTGAAAAACTAACTAGAATAGCTGTCACGAAGTACAAACAGTAAAAGCCCTCCCTGCCTCGTAGTCAGAGAAAACCCACCTCAGGCCTTCACGCAGCACTCATTTCTCTAATTGGACACACAAGATTCGAACAAACTCTGGCCTTGATTTCAGCCCACAGCAAAGCTAAAACAGTAAGTTTGGAGAGTATTAGTGAATTCGGAGCATTCCTGCTAAGTTTAAGAATGCTAAAAATATCATGATGTCACAGTTTGTCACAGTTTGAAAATGAGCAAGAAAAAAATGAACTAAAAATTAGAATCCAAAACTCAAATAGTAGTGTGGGACTATTTAATATATATCTTTTCCTGGCTTGTACCTGACATAGGATACATAGAGTAATTGACTTTTTTTAACAATAACTGTCCATCTCAAGGTAGACTTCTTAGCATGGTCTAAATTTTCAGCTCTCCTTCTCCCCTCAACCGTCTCCACCTTTCCTAAGGAAGAGCAAGCACTGGGAAGATTGGCACCCTCGCTGATGACGGTCTGCTCTGGGCTAAGAGATCACGTATATGTGGCTCACTGTCTCTCTCTCTCTCTCTCTCTCTCTGCTTCCTTTGACTCGGGCAGCTGATGCAGAGGCTCTGACATTAACTAGTCCTGTCCCTTTCCTGTGTGCAGCCAGCTGGAATATTGCGGTTTAGGGGAGGGCTGAGGGGAGTTGTGAAGAGGAGGAGACATCTTAGACCTTTTACTAAAGCCATGGGCTACTATTCAGTTGGCCCTGATTCTCTGGATTTGTAGTGCTAATGACCCAAATCTAGCTGACAGTTGAAGTGTTTCTTTGGGAAGAAGGGTGACTGGTGGGTCAGGCTACTGGCATTTCATTGTCCTAGGTCAGTGTGCCCCTTAAAACACACTAATCCCTTCTCCCAGCAGCAGCCGTTCTTCCTCTTTCCACAACCGCCTGTCAGTTTTAGTCTACACACACCCAACCCGCACAGGCCCATTCATGCTTTTGCTTATTACGGTTTTTTCCTCACTCCTTGTCAGTGACTGCTGAAGGAGAGGAAACTAAGGATAGAACAACATATTGAAGACATCGCTGAGATGGCTATGTATTATTTTTTTCACTGGAATAAAACATTACTTTCTCATGAGAACTTTGGCCCTTCCTGACTGTTTCCCTGGTTTCACCTCCACATGGCTGTAGAGTGGCCTTCGATTTAGGTATACTTTTGTTAGGTGCCCCAATTTTCAGAAGATAATTTTTTTTTTTTAAGATTTTATTTATTCATTTGAGACACAGAGATACAGAGAGAGAGAGCATGAGCAGTGGGAGAGGCAGAGGGAGAGGGAGAAGCAGACTCCCGGCCGAGCCAGGAGCCCGATGTGGGGCTCGATCCCAGGACCCCGGGATCATGACCTGAGCCGAAGACAGACGCTTAACCATCTGAGCCACCCAGGCGCCCCAGAAGATAATTTTTTTAAGGATTTTATTTATTTGAGAGAGAGAGAGCCAAGAAAGAGAGAGCAGGAGCAGGGTGGAGGGGCAGAGGGAGAAGGAGACTCCCCGCTGAGCAGGGAGCCCAACGCGGGACTCAATCCCAGGACCCTAAGATCATGACCTGAGCCGAAGGTAGACGCTTAACCCACTGAACCACTCAGGCGCCCTCAGAAGATAATTTTAATCCTATCTCTAGCTCATCTCTGTTCTTGATAGAACAGAATGGCTAAATTCTAGGTTCCGGTCAGGGACTGCATTCATGAATTCATTGCCACTCAAAAACCCAGCTTATGAAATAAACAACAAAAATCAGTATTTATGGAGAATTGTTTGAAGGATATGCAGCTAATCCTTTCCTTTAGATTACTGATTCTCAAACATGGAGCTGCCAGGAGACATCAGTATCTTTTCATTAGTTATAAGATACGTCTCAACCAGTTTGCTTCCAAAACTACCAAATTTGCCAGTAATTGCATAAAAATTAATGAGAATAAACTCAAGACTACCCATGTGACAGTATTGTCTCCAGTCTTGCAATCTGATGAGTTTTCTTGAGGCAAGAGAAGGAAGAGGAGCTAGAACTAGAGCCGGTGTGGCCTGTCCGTGCCACCCTTCTTGGACTGCCTTCTGGAAGTGCCCTTGCTAGTGAGGAAGTATGTGGGAGCCCCTCTTGCACTGTAGTGAGGAGCTGTTAACTGAAGAAGTATGCTAATGGGAGGAATTATTAAAAATGATCTGGACATTTAACATTTAAATTGAACAACCTACATAACCACTGACCAGTCTCTTCACGTAAGGCCAAGGATCCCCCTCCTCTCCTAGTTTGGGTCTGTTGATTGGCATTCAGCTTCGTTTGTCTTGTACATATATCACCCATAAACTCACATTTGCTTCTGTTTCCAGTTTTCTTTTCTTTTCTTTTCTTTTTAATTAATAAAGGGAGAATTTAAAGACACCCAGAACGACCTGAGAGCAGACCCCTAGATTTTATTTTCATCTTTGACATTTATCTTGCCCACACTTAAGTGGACAGCAGCTTTTATCTAGTATTTACAGATTATTCAATTTGGCTTGTTTTGTTAAACAACAAACTTTAATTCATTGGTTTAAGTAATATTTAATTGCATTGGACAGACTTTAAGGCAACCACTACTGATCCCCACTTCTGGTGTTCACATCTTTGTATAATTCCTTTTCCTTGAATGTGAGCAGGGCCTCTGACTTGTTTCTAACCGATACAATATGGAAAATGTGATGGGATTTCATTCCCACGATTACATTGTGTTATATAGGACTGTCTTGCTAACCCTCTTGCCCTGGAGATTATCCTTGCTGGCTTGATAAAGTAAATGGCCATGTTGGAGAAGCCTGCTTGGCAAGGGCAAGGGAGCAGTCTCTAAGAGGTCAGGGTGGCCTCCACTCAAGAACCAGCAAGAAGCCGGAGTCCTCAGTCCTATCGCTGCAGCCTGGGTTAGTTTGGAAATGGATTCTTCCCCAGTTGGGCTCTGAGATGAGAGAGCAACACCTTGACGGAAGCCGGAGGACCCGATGAAGCCCTGCGCAGAATACGGATGCCCAGAAACCATGAGATGATACACGTGTGTTGTTATAATTGCTAGGATGTGGTAATTTCTTATTCAGCAATAGAAAGCTAATATATTAGTTAAATTATCTGTTTGCAGTAACATCTATAGCTGACAAATAGGTTTGGGGCCTAGATAGCCTTTGGTAAGCATGCTGTTCAGCTTTGGGAGTGCGAGGGTACAGGGAGCACCACGGACTGTGAGCGTGGAGGGTGCTCAAGCGTTGGCCGGGAGGTTGCAGAGGGCGTGTAGAGTAACGGTTGAGTAAGTGGAGCCCAGTTACAAGCTTCTGTACTGCAGTGCTTGTGAGTTGTGATTTTATAGTCAAATACAACAACTTAACAGAGAAAATCTTAATAAGAAAGCAAGACCAAATGAAGCAAACAAAGGTCATTTACTTATGTGTAAGCGTAGGAGAGCCAGATTGGTATCGGGGACTTTTCTATTAGAAATACACAATAACGATAATACTGATGAATTCAAGTGACAGTTACAGTAATGCTGCTCCTATTACTAACAAATCTAGCCACCTTTAAAATCTGTATAATATAGCAAAACCAAAATAGAGACTATTTGTGTTTATTCTTTATCATACTTTCTTCGGGTGTGGGGTGGAGGTTCAGAAGGAAAAAATCAGTATTTAAAAAATATAAAGTTCAATATCTAAAAATATATATATATATACACCTTAGTTACAAATAAGTGTTTTTCCTTATAAAATGATTTTTTTTTAATGTTTAGGTGGTTTATTTTATTATTAAATGCTTATAAAATGACTTCATGAAAGCCATGAGAAAATAAGAGGTTGCCATAGTATTTGACTTGTTTTTCTGGGGGGGAAGAAACTCTTTGGTTACAGTAAAACCCAGGATCATCAGATTTGTAAGTTGCGATTTTATATCTGAATTTTATCTCCTCATGTGTGAACTTTATCTGCTGATGTGCTGTAGTAAGAAAAAAAAGAGTTGAAACCAGAATTATAAATTTTCTGAAAATCTGACCTACAGAGTGCTGCCCCTGCCATCAGCCAAGGGAGTCCCTGGGCAAAGGTGACCTCATGATAGGCCCCTTTACTTCCTCTTTCTCAGGGAGGTGAGGGTCTTATTTGGAGGAGGGTTCATCAAGTGAACAGAGAGAGGAGGCCTGGGTGGTGTCAGAAGCTAAGGTAGAAACCCTGAGTGTGTACTGAGGGGACTGCCCACCCAGAACACAGGAGATCCCACAGAGCTCCACCCCTGCTGTCAGTCCTCTGAAGTCCTGGTGGGGGGGATAGTCACCTGGATTCCAGGACCCCGTGGGCACACTGCCCTCTGCTGACCTGAGGCCACCCCACTCAGACCAAGGCCCTCCACCTCTCTGAGACCCACAAGGAAGAAGTGAGGGAGTGTGACTTCTGGCTCCCTCTGCCTAGGGCCTCCAGGGTTACTCATATGAATGACCCATTCTCTGATGTTGCAGGGGAATCTACAAGGTATATGATGAACAATCCATGTTCACTACTATCCACAGCCATCTGGTATTGTTGGAGATTGGAATGGGCTCAAATATTGGCTTGAAAAGACTCAAGAAAGCAAACAACTGATTAAAAACTGGTCAAATGATCTGAACAGACATCTCCTCAAGGAAAATCTGTAGGTGGCAAGTAAGCCTATGGAAAGATGGTCAGCGCCATCTGTTATTAGGAGTTGCAGATTGAAACAACAATGAAATAACACTACACACCTATTAGAATGTGAAAATCCAAAACACTAACAACACCAAACACTGCTAAGGAGGTGGAACAGCAAGGTCTCTCATTGCTGGTGGGAACACAAAATGGTAGCCCACTTGGAAGACAGTTTGGTAGTTTCTTACAAAGCTCAACAACCATATAATCCAGCATTCATCCTCCTTGGTATTTACCCAAATGAGTTAAAAACTTATGTCCACACAAAAACCTACACACAGTTTATAGCAGCTTTATTCACAGTTGTCAAAACTTGGAAGTAATAAAGATGTTCTTCAATAGGTTAATGGATAAATAAACTGCTACATTGATATAATGAAATGTTATTCGGTGCTAAAAAGAAATACTCTATCATAAAGTAATGAAAAGACATGGAAGAGGGGCGCCTGGGTGGCTCAGTTGGTTAAGCGACTGCCTTCGGCTCAGGTCATGATCCTGGAGTCCCGGGATTGAGTCCCGCATCGGGCTCCCTGCTCGGCAGGGAGCCTGCTTCTCCCTCTGACGCTCCCCTCTCATGTGCTCTCTGTCTCTCTCATTCTCTCTGTCTCAAATAAATAAATAAAAATCTTTAAAAAAAAAAAAAAGAAAAGACATGGAAGAACCTTAAACATATATTACTAAGTGAAAGAAGTCAATCTGGAAAGGCCACATACTATATGATTCCAACCATATGATCTTCTCAAGAAGCAAAAGTATGGAGAAAGTAAAAAGATAAGTGGTTGCCAGGGATTTATAGAGAGGGAAGGATAAATAGGTGAAGCACAGGGGATATTTAGGGCAGTGAAACTATTCTGTGTGATACTGTAACGGTAGATATTTGCCATTATACATTTGTCAAAACCCACAGAATTTACAGCACCAAGAATGAACCCTAATGTAAACTATAGACTTTGGGTGATAATGTATCAATATAGATTCATCAATTGTAACAAATGTACCACTGTGGTGTGGGATGTTGATGGTTGGGGAGGTTGTGCATGTATGGGGACGGGAGGTGCGTGCTAACTCTATACTTTCTGCTCAATTTTGTTGTGAAACTAAAACTGCCCTAAAAATAAATACCTATATTTTAGGTTTAATATAGATATACATGTACACATACACACACACACACACACACACACTCCTGATGCTATATTCCTCACCTCCTCCTGGTCCGTGTACCTGAGTGAGGCAGTTTGGTCAATGGACACCTCTCTGAGACAGGTATTCAGTCTTGACAAGAGCCTGGTGGCAAACTAATAGCTGCTTTTTAAAACCCGTTAGCCGTTTTAGGGAGGGAATGAATCCAAAACCCTATGGGGCTCCCCTCTGAGTAGAGATTGTTTCCCTTTGTCAGAAGCAGTCAGCAAAACCATCAGTAACAGAGACTTATAGCTCAGAGGGGCCATTAGGGCTGTGGGTCCCAAAGATGGAAAAGACCAAGCAGCGTAGGCACTCAATATTTCTTGAGTTCTAGGCCTTCAAGTACAGAACAGGGATGGAGGGCAAATTCAGCAAGACCTAAGAAAGTTGAAGATGTATATACACCACTATCAAAAAATTAAGCCTCTAGGTATTTAAGGAAACACGTCAAGAATATTCATTATAACACTGATTGCAATAGTGAAAGTATATAAATAAGTTAAGCATTCTCAATAGAACAGTGTATAAACTGGTTTCCTCTCGTAATGGAACGGAGCAATTAAAGTAAATGGACCAGATCTATATACAACAGGGATAGAACAAAGAAACATGTTGAAGAAAAAATAAGTTTAGAGAAATAATTTCAGTATGACTCCATTTATATAAAGTTTGAAACACAAAAAAGTAATATTGCTATTTATATATACACATATAGAAAATTATGAAAGTATGTAGCTTGTTACATACCAGCTTTAGGGCATTGGTTATATCTAGGGTGGGAAGGAGGAAAAAGAGGTGGGGATGAGTGTCTAGCTATGACTATAATGTTCAATGTCTTAATGATATTTTATTAAATAAAAATATATTTTTTAAAGATTTTATTTATTTATTTGACAGAGACACAGTGAGAGAGGGAACACAATCAGGGGGAGTGGGAGAGGGAGAAGCAGGCTTCCCGCCGAGCAGGGAGCCCGATGTGGGACTCGATCCCAGGACCCTGGGATCATGACCTGAGCTGAAGGCAGGCGCTTAACGACTGAGCCACCCAGGTGCCCCTTAAATAAAATGATTAATTAAATATTCATGGGGCGCCTGGGCGGCTCAGTCGGTTGGTCATCCGACTCTTGATATTGGCTTAGGTCATGATCTCAGGGTTGTGAGACTGTGTGCTGCATCAGGCCCTGTGCTCAGTGTGGAGTCTGCCTGAGATTCTTTCCCCCTCCTCCCTCTCTTCCTCCCCCTGTTTGCGTGCACTCTCTCTCTCTATATGTAATAAATAAAATCTTTAAATGTAAAAAATTTTAAATTTTAAAAAATATTTTTCTTAAAAATAATAAAATCTTATGAAAATATGGCAGAATATTAGCATAAGTTGTTTATTTAATCTTGATGGTAGATACAGAGGTAGGTGCTATATTTATTTCTGTACTTTTTAACAAATTTGAAATATTTCATGATTCAAAAAGTGAATGAAGAACATTCATTCCAGGCAGAGGGCGAAAGCTTGTGCAAAGGCCCTGACTAGAGAGGAGTCTTAGCAAGTTCAACTGAGAAGGATGCTGGTTGGCTTGAGTGAAGTCCATCCAGGAGACATCCATCTAGATGTTATCTAGAGTGTCATGAGATAAGCATGGCAAGGTAAGCAAGATCTTGATTTTCAAGGCCTGGTAGCCCATGTTGAAGATTATGGATTTTGTGCTCATGGCACTGGGAAACCACCAGTGGATCTGAAATAGTGTAGTGCTGTGTGGATAATGGACTGGAGGATGGGAGTACAGAAAAGGGAATGCTGAGTGGATGTACAAAGATCTGTGGAATCCAGTGTTGCCAGTGGGGATGGATAGAATTGACAGATGTGAGATGAATTTTGGAGGTCGAGTCAGTAGGTCTTGGTGATGGATCTGATGTGGAGATTTGGCGAAGGCATGTAGTTAAGGATGACTCCAAAGTTTCTGTAATAGCTGCTGGATGGATGTAGGGAGCTGGGGAAAGTCAGGCAAAGATCAAATTTGGTATGAGAAATCAAGTCTTGGGTTTGAATTCTTGTGAAAATATTGGGTAGATACTTGGATATAAAGGTTAGGATAAGAAGAATGCTCTGGATGAGAGATCTAAATTTAGGAGACATCAGCAAATTGACATTTGAAGCCATGATGAATCACCCAGCAAGAGTGAACTAGGTGCTTGATTG
Source organism: Neomonachus schauinslandi (assembly GCF_002201575.2). NCBI lineage: Eukaryota > Metazoa > Chordata > Mammalia > Carnivora > Phocidae > Neomonachus > Neomonachus schauinslandi. The sequence continues at coordinate 11,473,067 of NC_058408.1, read as the reverse complement.
TGAACTTAACATGTACTCAAAGACAACATAGAGAAAAAAAAAAAATGCCAGGTCAGACTTGTAAAAAATGGGCCCGATACCGTAAAATAAAAGGAAAGGAATTTTTCACATTCGTGTTTCAAAAAGTGACTTATTTTCAGTATGTTTTGGTTTTATGTAAGGTGGTAAATATATTTTTATTGTCCTTTACTACTATTATGCAAGTTTCCCTAAAAATGCTGCTGAAAATAGTTTTGTTTCCTTTTCAAATTTTATTTAATGTAAGTTTACATCATTTAATCTTTCATAAAGTGTTCAACCAGTAGAGATGATTAAAGAATCAGGACCCCCCTCCCTGCCCCCAAAGAATGTTGGTTTGGGATAAAAATCATGTGGAGGATCATTTAGTTTCATTTCCACAGTATTTTTATTTTATTCCCAGTAATGAAGAGTAGTCAAATAAAAATTTAAGTTTTATTGTATATGGTGTACACACACACACACACACACACACCCATCTGAATGCATCTTGTTAAAATTGTCCTGGAAATCACGTGTCAGCAAAGTCAGAGTTGAACCTGAGGAACAAATCTCTTGTTTCTTTCTTAGCTCATTACCAGGATCTCCTAGTGTCTTGTAAGAAGATATATTTCTTCAAGTGAATGATTTTAACAGAAATATGTCTACCTGTTTTCTTTAACAGTTGTTTCGAGAAGTACGAATAATGAAGATATTGAATCATCCTAATATAGGTATGAAATTTACATATACAATTAATGATGAAGTATATTCTTTAATTTGAAGCTATGTGAAAAGATAGAATTTTAAGGATGTTCTTTATAAAAAGAGTGATAACCTGAGAAAGTGATACTTTTAGTAAAAATAGATTATAAAGAAGTTAACTGAAGGCTACGGATGGCTATCTACTACTTTGCTGTTTTATGCTCTCTACTAAAATAGTATATATGACTTGGAGTTAACGCATACGAATATTTTTTGTATCTCCTTACTAAATTGTTCTAGAGATTGCATGCCATTTGAGATATTTATAAGAAATGAATTCCAGATAATTTGATAATATGCATTTGGATTTGACCATAGTTTATAGGCAAAATCACTAATTTGAATTTTTAAGAAAATAGAATTTATTTCAGTTTTAGTTAATTTATTCCCAGAAGTTCTGGTTTTTCCCTATGTTTACAAATAAATATATTGACTACATATGTAGTCATTGGATTATAAGAAGTAAAAAGTAATTTTTCTTTTAATCTCATTTTCTTAACACTTGTTTCTTTCACACTTAAAAATCTTATGCTTACTAGAGATGTTAATGTGATTATTTGTGATGTATAATTTCAACTATGTACGTCTGATAACTTGGTGGTTTTTTAACCAGAAACTTTATAACACCACATATTATGGAATTTTTTTGTTTCTCTACCAAAGATTGTTTAACATTTTATGACAGGCTCATTATATAATACAGTCTCCTTTTAAGCTTTACTTAAAATTTTGTTATGCTGAGCTTGTTTTGTTATTTTAGGCTTTTCCTTTTTATTATATTATTCTCATTAGAAAAAGTAATGGTTTTTTAATCCCAGAAACTTAACTCTTTTGACCCAGCAGTTGGTTACAAATCACTTTGTGGTAAGTAGTTTTCTTCCATAGTAGTCATAACCCTTGAGAGAATTTTTCAGTTTAAAATTATAATTAATAATTTTCAGTAAATACTCAAATTTTCCCCTGGCTTAGGGAAAATTTATACTTAAATTTTCTTAAAGCAGATCCAGTATATGCTAACAATTACAGAATTATATCTCTGATTTCTTTTTTCAGTAAAATTGTTTGAAGTTATTGAAACAGAGAAGACCCTCTATTTAGTCATGGAGTACGCGAGTGGGGGTAAGGATGAGAGGGATGGAAAAGTTATCTTTGATGAGACATACAGAATTATCAACACCCGAAGTTTCACTGTAACACTTATGTCTTCACTGTGATTAAGTGATATATCTTAAGTAAAATTCAGTGTTTACTTTCAGGACCTATTGATCCTACATTTAAAAGTCAGATTTTTGGCTAAAAGTTGCCTAGGGACATTTTTCTAAACTCTAAATTTGCATTGTTATCTATGAATGTTTTGATTCTCTTATCTAAGTATTATATTATTGTGATTAGAATTGCTTGGCTATAAGGAAATTCTCAAATTCACAATGTATTTAATAAAGTTTATAGTAAAAGCATATTCTAGACCAGATGTTTATTTCAGTGACTGTTTATATATGACAGATTCCCGATATGCATGCATTTTCAGGATAATCCATAAAATGTTTCAATTTAAACAAGTATTGATTTATACGTGTTATAAGTTAGAAGACTGAGTTGACAGAGAAATAAGATGTATTTGTAGAATATAATACATATTTTGACTGCATAGTGTCAAGAGTAGGAGTGATTTTTAAACACTGGTATATAATAGAAAATCATTTTCATCTTCTGCACTTTCCGTCAAACGAGAGGTACATCAGCTCAAAATCACTATTGTGTTAGGCATAGGACTTTCTTAGAAACACATTTAAAATTTTTTGGAGATAAATCATTGAATAAGTAAAAAAAGAATGCTTGAAGGTTTTAAGCAATTGAAAAATGAAGAAGTTAAGCAATTAAAAAGGAGGGAGGGCAGCTGCAATTATTTAAACCACTTTGGCTAATTAACTTTTTTGCTAATCAATAGAAAACCTTAGGGTTGAATTTAGTGTTGATTCCTTTTAGCTAATAAAAGTGTATAGATTTTTATGGTAATTCAAATTTTATGTCACTTCGATAAAAAGGATTTATTTTAGTCTATTGTACCTAAACTATGTATTTTTATACTATTTATTCGGTTCCTAAAAATGTTTAATACAAATATCACATATATTTTAATAGCTTTTTCTGTTTTTAATGCAGATTGAAAGTTTTAGTAGGTTTGGTTTTTTGCAAAGCCTTTTCTCATCCTGAAAGTATTTTGATGGAGGTTTTTTGACTTAACCTGAAAACCTATGTCATCAAGGTTTGTTATTACAGGATTTTTAAAAAGTATTAATACAGCCATGTGAATTTGCATAAAACATAGGTCTATAATAAAATTAGTGAACCTACAGTTACCACATAATGAACTATTTCTCTATTTTTCTATCCTTTAGTTAGATTTATATAATAGTTTGTCAGCGTGGGAACCCTGGGAGTTATTTTTAGTTCAGTTAGACTCTTTTTTTTCCCTTTTACTGATCTAAAGTCTAGAGAAAAGGGCTAGACATGCTTTGATATGAGAAATTACAGACTTCTAAAAATTGGTGGACACTTCTGTTTTTATGAAGGTCCATCACAAGGCTCTGTTAATATGTATGCTGTTTAATGATAAATGGTAAGTACAGTCAACTCTCTATTGGTGCTAATGAAGGGGAGCAATGGCTGGAGAAACAGAGAGCACATGGGGTCATCACTGCTCTCCTTCAGTAGCATAGTTAGGAGGGGTACTGGGTGCAGTCTACAGGGGTGTATACTGGAATTCAGCCCAAACCAGGTGCTCTCTCATTTGATTCTAACGCCTAGTGGTAAGTTTTCTTTGAGTCTTGCCCATCAGTGATCCTTTAACAAAACCATCATGGTTCTGTGGTGGCAAATCTAGAATCATTTCCTTGCCTTTTTAATCTGTAAATAGCAAAGTAACTTTTATAATCAACACTTAATATTTTTCCTCTGAAATTTCTAGACATTTTAGGATTGACTCTGACATGGACAAAGAGTTGAGTCAAACAGCTGCCTCTTTGTCAGGAGTATTTAGATCATTTGATTCTGGTTCACTACGGGGCAAAAGATCTTTGGTGATTACGTAGGCAGGGAACTCCTTTATGATTTTGAACCACATTTAATCCAAAAGAGTCTATTAAAAGTAGGTGTTGGGGCTGCTCTGGAATGGTGTGTTGATTTCTTCTTTCATTCATGCCAACAATATTTATTAAATGTTTCTATGTACCAGATGTTATTCCGGGTGCTGGGAACACATGGGTGAGCAAAGACAAAGTCCTTGCCCTCAAGAAGATTACATTCTTTTGGGGAAGCAAATCGTAAACAAATAATATATAGTAAGTGAAGGACTAAGTCTTGTAAACATCTGGGGTGCGGACATTCTAGGCAGAACTTAAGAGCAGCCCATATTTTTGAACTCTTGCATATATCTTTCCCAGCCTAAACTCACATATCTGGAATTAACTACTGTGATGGGTCGACTAGAGCATCCATTCATTTCTGTTTTCATCATCCCATTCAGTCATTTAAGTATCTTGATATCATATGTTGTCTGACATTGTAGATGTATTAATTTCATCTGACGTACATCATTACATATTTGGTTTTTAGTGTTTTACTTATATATTTATAGGATTGATATTGAATATATATATATAATTTTTTGTATACTTAGATACAAATATATAATTTATTGAGTGCTTACTATATGCCAGTCACTGTGCTTAAGCACATGCATTACTTCATTTAATCCTTACAACAGCCATGTGAGATAGGCACTGGATAGAAACTGGGTCTTAATAAAGTTAAGAAATCTTCGTAATGTCTCCCAGTAGCTACTTGGGGCTAAACCAGGATTCATATCAAAATCGGCCTGATTCTAAAGCCTGAGTTTTTAACCACTTTGCTGTATTTACAAGAACTCTTTAAGCCATTTCGTGAGTTTTTAATATACATGTATATCTATATGGTGTAAATTATAAGGATGTAAAAAATAAATTTCTCCCTTACACTGAGATATTTTATTTTTAATATTGTAACTAAATATTGTTTTTTTTTACTAGTATTGACCAGCAAAAAATGAAAAAACTTCCAGACATGTAAAGTAATGGATCTAATAAGAACTTTCTATAGTTTCTACTTTAAATTATTTCAGCAAGTATGTATTGTCTATCCACTTTGTGTTCTGTCATGGGGATAGGGCAGATATGATAATTGAAGCTCATTTGTAGTAATGGGAGATGCACACAGGATGAGTTAATTCTGTATAAGTACTTAAGTACCAAAATAGATGAAATGAGTATAGTGAGAATAGCATAGTTAGAGTATAGGAAGGAAGTGGCTGAAATCAATGTGAATGGAAGTAGTGAGAAAAAATTTGATCAAGACTCCATGACAGGAGAATTTAAGAGAGAGAGATCCAACGTAATACGACTTTTGTTACTTTGTTTGACATGTAGTTTCCAAATACAAAGCCAAATGTAATTTTTGATTGCTCGCACAGTGGCTTCCCTTTATTAGAATGGATAATAAAGAGTTGACTGTATTATTGTGTAATACTTGAAATCAGAAAGCAAATTTTCTTGGTTATGTTTTTATGATTTATTTTTTAAAAGAGTTTTGCTAAATCATAAGCTGCTACAGATACTCAATTCTATGTGTAGTTTTTCCCTTTTTTCTCTTCATGTAATAGTTTGTGATTTACGTAAAACTACCAGAAAATTGTGGGCCAAAAGCTTCTCTAAAAACAAGGCAAAAACTTGACACTGCTTATATTGTTAACTGAAAAATCTATGTATATTTTACTGCCTGCTTTACCTTTCTGATTCAGGTGAAGTATTTGATTACTTAGTTGCCCATGGAAGAATGAAAGAAAAAGAGGCCCGTGCAAAATTTAGGCAGGTATGGAAAGTAGTTTTTTAACTTTGTTTTGCTAATGTTTTTAGTGATATACAATGGACAGTATCACAAACTGGACTTCAGAGTACATGGTATTTTAAAAAGAAAAATTCCTGCTTTCTTATATGTTTTAAGAATGGGAAACTGAAAAAGAAATTTGTTCTTCCTGAATTTAAATTTAAGATAGTTGCATATGGTTATTTTAGATGATCATAAATAGTGAAATGTTTTTAGGTGAGTCTCATTAATTCATTGATAATTTTGGAAATACAGACTAGATTAAGAAAGAAAAGAAATACTTAATCCTTCACCCAATAATTATTATCAAGAATTATTAGCTTTATGCATTCAGTATATATGCGTAGTGCTTAAAGACATTGTGTTTTCTTTTGTCATTAAAGATGTCTTGGTATTAGAACTCATATCTTTGTAGATGTAAAGATTGTGGTCAGTTTTATTTAGTCAAGTAGGCAAGAAACCTTACAAATGTGGTAGAAGAATATGGTAAGATGTGTATATTTCCGGTTCAAATTGAACATGACTTGTTCTAGAAACTATAAAATAAGAAAAAGTAATTTAAGTTCCTCTAGGATTTTACTTCTAATTTTTAGGAATGAAGTGATTAAAAACATACTTTACAAATTACTATAGAAATGACAAATATGGAATTGTAAATTGTTCATAAAATTTAATGAAGTGAAATTTCAGCAGGCAACTTGCTGTAGCCCGAAGTTTACCTTAGTGAATTTAAAATATTTCATTTAAAAATAGCTCAGTACTTCTGTAAGAATGGGTACTGATTCTCTAGTTAAAGGGGTCTTGTGATCAATAAGTTTGGGAAACACTGAATATGGATATAGGGTTACATATATATTAACATGTAAACAATTAGAAAATTTGAAAGTTCTGGAGGAGAGGGGGAAAAAAAATGTTTCACCTTTTTTTAACATAGTATTCTCCAAATTGATCACGAAGTGAATTTGTTTGATAAAACTCTGTTGTTGATATCTCACAGAGTTATTACTTTTTGGAACATAATTTGTGAAATGCTTTATACCAAAGATAGGCATAGCCCTTTGATTCAGGATAGCTTCCTAGAAATATTCATCCTAAAATATCTGAAATCTGAAGACAACCGGTAATGAGGACAGGACCTTGAAGACCTGAGTGGGGTTCAGCCACTTACTGCTCAGTCCTCTCTGGTCCCGGGATGGAGGCTCACCTTGAGCAAGGCCCTGGTCATCCCCTTCAATGTCATTGTTCCCTCAGTATCAGTCAAGCAGTCATAGTTAGTAGCCGATCACGAAAATTACACTTGACGTTAAGTTATTTCCACTGGGATCTTAATATGTGTTGTATAGACTGCTACTACTGTAGTTCTTTTTAGTCACCTGGCTGTATTTATTTACTGAAATCATACTGTGTGGAAATAACTGTGTTGGGTACTCTGTGGAATTGGAGAAGAGACAGTGCCTGCTATTACAAAGAACTTGCCCATCTTTCCCGATGGCTGGAACACAGACATTTTCATAAAGACCCAAATAATTACGAATTGGCTCTTTTTAAAAATAAAGTCTGAATTATTTTTTGAAATACTCTTCATGTTGCAGAGGTCGAGTGTCAAATGCTATTTATAAATAAATAAATATTAAGGTTATTTACTATCTGTATGTCTTCCTTCAGAATTAAAAAGGTAACTAACTCATCTTTTTAAAAACCAGGGATACAGGCATACACAATTTAGGAGTCATTTGACAAAGGGTTCTATTTGTTTTTAAATTTGCTTTTGAGGTGCCTATTTTTCTTTATAAATTTAAGATGATAAATGTACACTTTTATTTTTTGCTCTGTATCACGAAGTTATTTTTTTTTTAATTTTAACACCTTAGGAATGTACTGTGTTAGCAAGTATATACACACATATGTCCTTTATTTTACTATTGGATACAGCCAGAGACAATTCAAGAGCACTTCAGTAGCCATGGACCATGCAGTGTCTCTGCATTCCTGAAGTTTTGAGGACCTGAAAGAAAATTACAGTATTGATTCAACTCTTCCAGTATCAAGGCTACTACCTAAAGCTTGGAATTCCTGACTCAATTATAAATTAATTGCAAAGCAACCCAATATTTGCGCCTCATGGCAAAACACAGCTCTGAATTTAGGGTCAGTGCAGGGTTGATTGTAAATCATGTTTTCAAGATCCATAAAAGAACATTCATAAGGAAGTTCCTACATCCTACTTAATGAGGTACAGAATGTTTTGGGATGGGAGGATCTGGCCATAGAACAATGCAGTAAAATTTAGGCTTGTGCATGGGGATTCTTGCAGTGAATCAAATAGAAGGCAGAAATTGTACCCTGCTGGATAAGTTTAGTAATATTATAAGCCACCATGTTAACTGACAGAAGTCAGAGGTCATAGAGTTTGGGGAGAATGAAATGCTTAATATAGAGCATTCTCTTAATTACCTTTCCATTCTTAAGGTTTTAAGGCTCAGGAGACTTTTATTCCGGAAACACCTGTAGAACTGCTTTCATGGAGACCATTCTGTCTAATGTTAAAATGGATGTTTGGTAACCAAATCATTTATCTATAACATGCCTTCTTCACTGTTACAAAGTGACTTTAAAACCACTATTACTAAAAATAGCCTTGTAGGATATTCATTAAGATGTATTAATATTTACATGTAAGTGTGTATATCTCTTGGCAAATAAATGTGTTTTAATGGAAATGGGATATTAGAATTTTAAAGCATATTGCTTAAGAAGACTAATACAAATATTTGTTATAAGATTCCGCTGTTTGGGGGGATTTGCCCTTCAAATTGATCATAATCATCCACAGTTGCTCTGCTTAAAAACATCTAGTGGTTCTGTAGTACCTGCTTAGTTTGGAATTCAGAGACTTACCAACCTATCAACGTTTATTCCCACTATTACCATTTTCCCACCTACTTGTCAAATACATTGTGTTGCCTCAACCTCAGTGCCTTTCACCACCTTACCCCTCCCTCCCTATCACCAGATCACCACATCTTGAAGTGTTACTGTCATTTGGGATGGCTTAGATCAAATATCCTGTACTCCAGACAGCATTTCTAACTGGAATTATTCCTTATTTGATATGATTCCCCTCACTTCTTTGTACCTCTGCTTCTATGATTCTGCCTTGTACTATGGTTGCTCATATACATGTTCTGTACATGTTTTCTCCTAATCAGACTTTCAGCTCCTAAGGGCAGGGTCCGTGTAGTGTTCATTTTGTGTTCCCCTAGCAACCAGCACATTTTCTTGCACATAGCAGGTACTCAATAAACTGACTTTTGAATCAAAATGAACTTAATTGAATTACATATTACTCATTGTGTGTTGATTTTGTTTTGAATTCATGTTTCTGTCTGAACCATTTTAATATATGTTAGAATAACGTCCTGAGCTATCAATCTCACTTCTACTTTGAAGGTTTTTTTTTTAACCCATATTTCTATTAGCATGGCCATACTTAACATCATCCTTAGGCTTTTAAAAATCTCATTTCTATCTCCATTTGTAAATGCCTAACCAATTTTCAGCATTCATGTTGTTTCCATTTAACTGAATCCATAGGATTGAATGTTCTGCTGTGCATTAAAATGGCCGTCCTCCTGTAAATCAGCTATAACTACATGTACAAAATAGTTCTTACCTTGACTGCTATCTGATTCTTTCCATTTTTCTATTTTATGTATTAAACAGCTATCAAAGAAATGTTTATAACTTATTTCTCACCTGTATCTTGGCTCTTACTGTTGGGTTCCACCTTGTTCAGTCTTTGTCCCCGAAGAGCCTATGTAATGGTTTACAATTACGATTGCATACAAAATCTAGTTAGGGGTAGAATACTTTGCCCGACTGACTTAATAACAAGTTTAGGATTAAACTTCATTTTTCCCTCTTTTTTTTTGATAATTGGGTTTCATCTTAAGGCTGAACAGTTTTCCCATTTCTTTATATATGAACAAAAAGACAGGACAATGCCAAATACCCCATTGTTAAGTTCTTAGTAAATTGGCCTTGCTTAAAAAACATGCCTTGAACACATTTGATAATAATTCCTAAAATAGACTGGTTCATGTGTTCCAAAGCTCTTATCCCAACATTGGAATAAGCCATTCGATCAGAACTGCAAACTCTACACACTTGATCACGTCAGTAGAGAAATGCAACTGCCCACAGAAATCTTCATGGACTCTGACAAGGAACTATTTTAACGAGACAATGCTTCTTGTCTACACTGTCCACATTTAAAAGTGAACTTTTCCTCATTTTAACTTTATTCAGCACTGAAGGAACAGGAAAATTATTAAATACTGCTGTGAAATATAAGTTGGTAATTTATCTCAATTGGAGGTTGTCATTGGGGGGAAATTGCAGTGTTTTTACCATAAAATAATTACGCATCTTTTATCCAAATATTTATTTTAGATTGTATCTGCTGTACAGTATTGCCATCAAAAGTGCATTGTTCACCGTGATCTTAAGGTAAGCCACTGATTTTATAACAAAAAGTCTTAATCATGAACAGATGTTTTGTAGTATTGAAGCCATCTCTATGGTTGCTGAATTGTGCCCGGCTCTCCAAGGAAGGAGTTTTTACTTAATCCTCATGGCAACATCATGAAAAGCAATATTTTCACTGAGAAAAAGAAGAAAATAGGAATGAGAAGTTATCTAGCTTTAAAGGCTAGAGGATTTGATTCACCATTAATAAGCTTGTTTTAATAGATAAATGTGGAACTTTGTCCCCTACTATAAATGCCCGAGATCCCACTCAGTTGGAAGCAAGGTATGGCACAGGGCCAGGTCTGTCTGCTGCAGGTGCCTGCATTCATTCTCTGCACTAAAGCTCACAGAAACAGGGGAAGCGCACAGAAACACAAAAACATGTTTTTGTGAACATCAAATGCATGTGATGAGTATAAACTAGCATACTTTGGAATAAGAAATTGAGACAGTCAGGAACGGTTTGTGGCAGTGAACATGGGAGCACAGGTATCTCTTCAAGGTACTCTTCCATTTCCTCTGGGTGTATACCCAGAAGAAGGATTGCTGGATCGTGTAGCAGTTCTCCTTTTAGTTTTTCGAGGAACCTCCATCCTGTTTCCCATAATGGCTCTACCAGTTTATATTCCTACCAGCTGTACTGGGGTTCCCATTTGTTTTGCTGACTTGTTATCTTTTATAGTTTTGATGGTAGCCATCCTGACAGGTGGAAGGTGTTATCTCATTGTGGTTGTGATCTACACTTCCCTGATGGTCAGTGATGTTGAGCACCTTTTCATATACCTATTGACCATGTGTATGTCATCTTTGGAAAAATGTCTGTTTAGGGATTTTTGCTCATTTTTTAATTGTGGTGTTTGGGGGGTTTTTTTGCTACTAAGTTGTATGAGTTCCTTATATATTTTGGATATTAATCCTTTATTAGATGTAGAGTTTGCAAATATTTTCTCCCAATCCACAGGTTACCTTCTTGTTGATGCTTTCCTTTGCTATGCAGAAGCTTTTTAGTATTAAATGAAGTTTCATTTATTTTTGCTTTGGCTGCCTGAGCTTTTAGTGTCATATTCAAAAAGTTAATAATACTGCACTGAATACTGGGAAATTTGCTTAGGAGAGTAGATTTATTTATATGAGTGTGCTCTTACCACACACATAAAAGTTATAACTAAGTGAGGAGGTGATATGTTAATTAGCTTGGCTGTTGTATTCATTTCACTGTGCATATAAAATCATTGTGTTGTACACCTTAAGTATATATACCATTTTTATTTAAAAATATTAAATAGGAGCTCCTGGGTGGCTCAGTTGGTTGAGTGTCCGACTCTTGATTTGGGCTCAGGTCAGGATCTCAGGTTGTGAGATCCAGCCCCACGTGGGGCTTCCTGCTCAGCGGGGAGTCTGCCTAGATTCTTTCTTCCTCTCCCTCTCCCCTCCCCCTGCTTGCACACTCTCTCTCACTCTCAATAAATAAATAAATTTTAAAAAGAAAGAAATAGTATGGCCAAATAGGTATGCTTTTTTTTTTCTCATTTATGAAAGTAGAAAATCCTGGAACTAAAATATTTGTCTTTTTTTCCTTTTTCTCTCCTCCTCCAAAGTTAACTTTCATCGTTCCTTAATTAGGAATTTTTTTTTTTTTTTTTTTTTACTTTTCTCCCCATGACCTCTGTCAGTTACTAGCACTGGTTTGTATTATACTTAAAAATACTGTCTTAAGGGGCACTTGGGTGGCTCAGTCAGCTAAGCGTCTGACTCTTGATCTCAGCTCAGGTCTTGATCTCAGGGTCGTGAGTTCAAGCCCCATTGGGCTCCACACTGGGCATGGAGCTTACTTTTAAAAAAAAATTGTCTTAAGCAGTTGTCAGAAGTCTAAATCCTGTATTTTGGCTCTGTTTTTCTGAGCTTGCAGATTTTCTACTGCTCCAAAATTTTTTATTTCTTAGTTTCCTCCAATAACTATTTTAAGGAGAAATCACTTCCACAGAGAAAGAGAAAGTAGAGGACTATTCCCCTGGCTGTGTGTTTGACACCCAGCCTATCATCTCATTTCTTACATGAGCAGAAATCCAAAAAAAAAAAAAAAATCATGGTCAACACCCTCCAGTCTGGGGGATGGGGTTTCCCATGTGCTCCTGGAACAGACCTCAGAGTCCCTTGAGCTTGTGAGGCAGCCATCCAGACCTCTTCACAGAAACTAGGAAAGTCCAGCTTGCTCGCACATGGCCTCAGAAATTTACAACGACCAGGCCCTTACATCAGAACATCAAAATAACCTGGTTTTGTCACCCAGCCCATTAATGTTAGGATTTAAGATAAATCTTCCAAATTTATGTGCTGTTACAATATTAATGTCATACACGACACATATCCATTTTTCAAAACAGATATCCCAAACTAGCATACCTTAAAAAAGGAAAAGGAGGATGAGGGAGGGAAGGAGCTGTATGGTGGGCAGAGTGCCTGGCTCTCCAGCCATATAGAGAACTCTGGTTTTCGTTGTAGCCAAATTTTACTCCTTTCTGTAACCCCATAAGACACATCTACAAAATAATATATAATTTCCTTAGTCCATCAGTTATAAAAGAGTTTGAAACAAAACAAAAGAAGCAAAGCCTTTATTGAATTGCTTGTATTTACAAAAGGCAAATTTAAAACCTTTTTTTTTTTTTAATGATTCTGATTTAGGATTTTGGAAAACCAGCATCTGAAAATATATTGGATGGAAATCACTGCTTTCTACCAAAATATACCTCCAGAAGAGAATTTAGTTTTAGGACAACAAAAGGAAACTTAAACAAGGTCTAGTGGAGGTTGTATTGTATTGTTTTGTTTTACTAAAAGAACAGAACTTTGCTGAGGAAGCATTCTATAAGAGAAGACAAAGGATTGAATTCAGTAGTCACAGAACCCCTGGCTGGCAGTTATTTTAAGTATACTCTCGAGCTTTGCATTAACCAACAATGCTCTATTAAAATAGAGCACTTTTGAGTAAACTTTGTTGGTTTAAGCCCAAGAAGGGTTAGTGTTATGTCAACTTATGTTTTTTAAAATAGGTCATATTAAGGTACAGTCCCAAGATGTTTCTTACCATGAAGAAAAAAAATGGGCTTAAAATAATGTGTGGAAGAAAAAGTGGTTTTTTTTTGTTTTTGTTTTTGTTTTTTTTTTAAAGATTTATTTATTTGACAGAGAGAGAGACAGCGAGAGCAGGAACACAAGCAGGGGGAGTGGGAGAGGGAGAAGCAGGCTTCCCGCCTAGCAGAGGGCCCGATGTGGGACTCGATCCCAGGACCCTGGGATCATGACCTGAGCTGAAGGCAGACGCTTAACGACTGAGCCACTCAGGCGCCCCAAGAAAAAGTGTTTTAAGTAACTTTTCTCAAATAGTTGCAGATACACCTATAAATGAGAGCTACCCTTTTATAGTGTTAAAATTTAGTCTTATATAAATGTGATTCTGAACAGTTAGGCATTGAAGCACCATGCTGGGCTTCTAAATTTGATATTATGCTTAAAAATGAGAAGCAAGAGGGGTACCTGGGTGGCTCAGTTGGTTAGGCGTCTGACTGTTGATTTGGGCTCAGGTCATGATCTCAGGGTCGTGGGATCGAGCCCTGCGTGGGGTTCCGTGCTGGGCGCAGCACCTGCTCCCTCTCCCCCCTCCCCCCGGGCTGCACACGCGTGCTTGCTCTCTCTCTTAAAAAAAAAGAAAGAGAGAGAGAGAAGCAAGAACTATATGTTGAGATCTGAAATAGTTGTAATAAATATTTTGTTTTATGTAGGCATTTACATTATCCTCTCTATTTTTTTCCTCTTAGGCTGAAAACCTTCTCCTTGATGCTGATATGAATATTAAAATTGCTGACTTTGGTTTTAGTAATGAATTTACAGTCGGGAACAAATTGGACACATTTTGTGGAAGCCCGCCCTATGCTGCCCCTGAGCTTTTCCAAGGAAAGAAGTATGACGGGCCTGAGGTGGATGTGTGGAGTCTCGGTGTCATTCTCTATACACTAGTCAGTGGCTCCTTGCCTTTTGATGGCCAGAATTTGAAGGTATCCGCGAGGTTCGGTGCTGGTGTTTTATAGCCAAGCGTGATAATTTCAGTAACGAGTTATGAGTGCTTCCTTTGCCTTTTTAAGGAACTACGGGAGCGAGTCTTACGAGGGAAGTACCGTATCCCCTTCTATATGTCCACTGACTGTGAAAATCTTCTGAAGAAATTATTGGTGCTGAATCCAATAAAGAGAGGCAGCTTAGAAGTAAGTAATTTTTTGTACTCCAGATTTAAAGTTTAACAATTAAAATATTCTAAGAACTGAAGAGCATTTTAAATCATTTTTTCCCTGGTTCTTTTGGTTTTGTTTTGTTTTGTTTGGAAAGTTGGCAAGTCATGTAATTTGTTTAGAGCTAGGGAAGGTGACATGATTCTTTCACTACTCAAAAGTTGTCACAGTCAGTTTCTTTAAAGACGGTTATTCCTTCTTTGTCCTGCAATGAAATATTAAATTAAGACACCATAAGGATAGGAATAAGGTTGGCTTTTTGTTGGAGAAGGAGGAAAACCTGGCCTCTATCAGAAATTGCTTGCTCCAATACAGGAACCTAGTATGTAGCAGTATAGTTATTTCGAAGATAAAAAAAAAAAAGACAGTGAAAGTTCTAATCCAGTGAATATTTCATGACCATATCTGAAATTAGAAGCTGATTAAAAAATTGTGAAGAAACCTCTCAATATCAGTACAGAAAATTTACAATTTAAGTAGAACGTACTGGAAACGGGAATTTCATTTCTTAACACACTGTTCTGTTACCTACCTACGTTCCACATGTGAGGTTATTTATAATAGATGCTATTATGCTATTATAAATGTACCAGGTACGTTATAGCCAAATAACATCAGAGGTTCACACCACCAAAATGTCTAACCTTTTTTCCTTCTGACACTGCAATTAACTTATTTTCTAAGTATTTCACCCATCTGTTTCTAAGTATATTTTAACCAATACTGAGATAATTTCAGAAATCCAGCATATACTCTTCACTAGTACTTTTTTTATCTTCATTTATTTGCCTTAATTCAGAGAATTAACCCCACTTAAACTGTACTTTTTAGTGTAGCAATGGGGCTTTCTGGCACAGACTCCAGGCTGGGTAGAAGACAGCCTTATAAGTGAGTCATCCCTGTGGACAGAGCTCTCAGGTTCATTTGGGTTTTGTAATTTTATTTCCACAAATATTTTCCACTAAAAGATACAATACGCTTTGGTGGAAGTTAAGGGTTGGTGACTTCTATTGGGAAATTATTTTAAATGCTTTATATCAGTGAATCACATATGAGATATTTTTTACTGACTTATTTGTTTAAATGCAGTTAGTTCATTCCCATAATTTCTGTGGGGTTTTTTTTTCCTTTGGGGGTAAAAGGATATGTTGGTAATGTTTTCACAGAGAAGCCAGTGAAATAGAAAAGCCTTCTTTTATGTTACTGCTTTTCTAAACTTATTTTTGACCATTATTCATAGGAAGTTATGTGAAACAGTGAAAAAGTTAAAATTGTTGACTCTTGTATCAATTCTAAAATTTTATGGCAACGGGGGCACCTGGCTGGCTCAGTTGGAAGAGCATGCAACTCTTGATCTTGGGGTCATGAGTTCAAGCCCCACATTGGGTGTAGAGCTTACTTAATTTAAAAAAAAAAAAAAAAGACTATTTAAAAAGTAAATAAAATTTTATGGCAACATAAGTCTTTCTTAATCCTGCTTTATGACCCACTTTTATCATAGGAATCTAGTTTACCTGAATATCACTTAATAAAATGTCCATAGTTGAGGCATCAGCTCAGCTAATGAGAAGAACAAAAAGAATATACAAAAATTATTATAGATGTTACAGATCTCTTAGACAGTGTGTGTAAGTATGTACTTAGTCACTTAAAGATGATTAATTTACAGTAGCCACATATTTAAGTCTTTCATCCTTAGCATTAAAATGCAAAGGATTAAAGTATTAGAATTCTGGGCTGAATTTAAAAGCCAAATTATTATATTAAAACATTTGATCATCAGACTCTCAATTTGATGTATTTGAGTATAGTCTGGAACCTTCTGTTCCAGCTTATCAAAACTAAGTTTTCCAGCCACGGAACCGTGAGTCTACATTGGAAATATTATCATAATATTGCAGATATCACCGTACAAAGGCTGGTCTGCTTCACAGTTCCCAGAAATAACTTTCCAGAGAAACCTGACACTGTTTATTAAAAAAAAAAAAAAGGAAAGAAAGATTTCTTACACCAAACCTTGACAAACTCCCCCTTGAAATAGCAATGATGTCAAAAATTATTTTAGTCTCCTTTTATTTTTCATACCAACTTTAGTAGCAGTTGTACAGAAAAAAAAAATCCATACACTCTAAAAAATGGCTATTTTCAAAACACCAGTCTTTAGTGTATAAACGTAAATTTTTGTACAGTAGTAATGTTTCATATCACATTGCATTCTTTTTTTTCTTTTAACTTAAAAGTTTTGTGTTATGTGCTTTCTACTTTATCATAAACATGAACTCCTTCCTTGCCACTAGCAATGTTGTTCTTTTCGGGTTATGTATCATCCCCTGCCTGTTGCACATTTGAGTTGTTTCCATGGTTTTTACTAAAAATAATGTGATACACTTTTTTCCCCTTCGGGATACATGCTTATATATATTCTCCAGAGTGTAATTAGTACGTTAAAGGGTATAAACAGTCTGATAGGTCTTCTGTATTCATTGCTAAAAATTGTGTGACCTAAGGCATTTGAACGTATCTGTTCTCTACACCTGATTCAGTATTCGATATAATAATTTCTAGTATTTGATGCCTTTATGGTAGTTACATGGTTTGTCATAATTGCTTTAATTTGTATTTATTTCATCAGCGATAATGCCTAATATTTTTAATGACTAGGTTAACTTTGCTTCTTTACATATAAGCTCTGTGTCTCTGAACTCTTTGTCTAATGGAGTCTGATTAATCTGTTTTACAGATCTGTATCAGCTTTGTACATTTAATATGAAATATTTCCTCTGTTAATTCTTACATTTTTAAAAAAATGGAACTTTATATATATTTTTTTCAGTGTTAGCTTGAGGATCAAGAGTTACTGATGAGAGCAAACACTAGTCTTTCTTCACTATATAATTTGTTAATATTGAAATTCAATTTAAAGAATCTTACACAGCTGTTTATTATCTTACTAAACTTCTCATTTAACTCAGATAGCCTCCTGTTGCTTCTCAAATAGGATTACGTACTTTATTAAAGTCTTTCTTTAAAGCCTTCTATGTCAAGTACCATATTTAGTCCCCCATGAAAATAAAATGAATGAAATTAGTCTCACATTAGTCTACTTACTTGACCTATTGTTGTCTCTGGAACTAAACACTTGCATAAATTTCTTCAGGTAATATATATGAATGCTGGCAGAGCTTGCTCATTGCACTGATAATGGGAGGGGTGGTTTCACACATTTTAGAAGGATTTGTGTTTTATATTACACACTATATTTTTTTCCTATTTTTTGGAATATTGGTGTGTCTAGATATTTTTATTAGAAAAAAACATAATTTTTTTTCCTGCTATCCCCTCTATATATGTCTTCTTTAATTTTTCCAGTCCTTAACCAGAGTGGACTGTTACCTTTACAAAATAATGCAAAATTTGAGCCTAAGGCAAAGCTCCTCCTTATTGCCCTTTCTCTGTCATCTGTGTTCCTCAAAAAAGTATTTATTTTTGCTTTAACACCTTTTCAGCTGCCGCTAAGATGATCTTAAAAATCTTGCTTGTTATCTGTCCAATACCAGAGGCAATAAAGCAAATAATAATAATAATCTTTTTTTTAATGCAAGATTTCTAAGTAGAGACTCAGAAGCATATGGTGAACTTTTACAGAGGTTGAAACCATTTAAGAAAAATTATTTCCATCTGGCTATCTTAAAGTCCATAGATTTTTAATGTGCACCTAAAGTGTAGGGTGTATATTTCCATTGTTAATTTATTTCTTTATAATTCATCTGAATCCCATTATTTTGATAGAATTTCTCGGCAAGTAGTCATGTATGTTCATTGGCAGTGATGGCTAGAGTAAACTGTCTCTTGTTCAGTTTGGAATCTTGTTTGACCTCTTGTTTCTCGTTTTGAGATATCTCAGGGGCGCCTGGCTGGCTCAGTCAGGGGAGCATGTGACTCTTGATCTTGGGGTTGTGAGTTCAAGCCCCATGCTGGGCGTAGAGATTACTTAAAAAAAAAGAGAGAAATCTCAAATGAAATCCAAAGTGGATTAGTTTATTCAGCTGGTCTAGTGCAGTTTGCTGGCCTAGTGATTTGGACCCTGCCTGAAACCACACAGCGAGGGTTATGTGAATACTCCCCTGTCACACAGCACTTCATTTCTGGGAGCATTTCTGCCTTGGCCTCAATACAAACTCTGGTTCCCACGGAAGAATTTTGTATGGGCATGAGGTTCACACAACTAAGGCTTCTTCCACATGGGTCTCCTCTCGCATACGTCCATATTTTGTTGCTCTCTGTACCTCACTCTTGAAAAAGTACTTCACATTTAGAATTAATAGAGTTAATGTCCCTACATGTTCCTTTAAGCAGACTTCCTTCCCCACCTTTGCCTTCCATTCCTTTTGCCAAAGGAAATTTTTCCTCAGATTATTTTTATCTTGCTTTGAAATCCAACTATTTTTGTGAGACAGACTCTTCTGAATGGACTCCTGGCGATCCCCAGGGACTACAAGAAGAAGAGAGGACAGCAAAACTGTGTCCCTTCTGTCCTCGCTGCCTGTTGTCTTTCCTGATCGCTGGGATTTTCTCACTTTCCCTGGATGAGCCTTGCCTCGGATCTAACTTTGTGTGAGGATGAGTGGAGTCAGCGCTCCCGCTGTGTTTCCTCAGATTGTTCTTCTCACAGTGCGATTTCTAAAATGTTGCATATCATCCTTGTTAATAAAATAGAGCATTTCACCATCACCCATCAGATCACATTTAAATTCACCATCTGAAGACACTATGTCTCCCATTCTTTCATTGCATATTACCTTGGTTCGGAGTCAGAGAGCTTCTTCACTATGTCCTCCTTACATCCCTCTGCCTTGACTCTCCCACCAATCCAGAAACTACTGGTATTCCCAGAGTCACTTCACATTCTCTCTCCTTATGATTCCTTCCCTGAAAACTCCAGCCCACACTGCAAGTTACCCTTTTGGTCTCTAGTAATATGTACTGCTAATAGCACAGTTTTGAGTAGTTAATTCTGTTATGTGTTCAGATTTTTTCAGGTTTTATGAGTAAATCTTATTTCCCCAAATAAAAGACAAGTTGTCTGAGGGTTTGGTCCACATACATATTTTTCCTTGATGTAGACACATACATAATGGTTATGAAATGAACACCAAATAACCACAGTTTAATTGAGAAACATCAGAAAATTTGGATTATCTTCATTTTGCTTTTAATTGCTTATCGTCCAGCTATCAAATCTCTTATTGCTCCTATATTTCTTACTTAATTCATAGATACCCTATTTATTCTACCAGGCACTTGAGTTAAAATCCTTAGAACCCTCTTGAATTCCAGCCTTTCTTTCCCTCATTCCCAGAACAAATTCTGTCACCAGGTGCTTCGGATTATACCTCTAGGTTTTCCTTCCATTTCCTCATGCCCAGCGCAGCCCGAGGTTGTCTGTCTCCTGGACATTCTAGCATCTTCCTTAGCCATCTTCATTGCTAAGCTCCTCTCAACACTTCACTGTACCCAGGTCTTCTGTAGCAGCCTTATTTTAAAATACTGCCCAGTTCAAAAGCAACAACAAGCATGTGTGTTGGGAAAGATAGCACAAGGCACAGTCTTTATCCTCAAGGACTCTAACTGTAGTTTGGGAGATACATCTGTGCTGTCTCAGTATCTCCTTCAGAAAAGCTCCCTCTTCTGTACCGTCCCACCTCCTCTCTGCTGACACCTTTATCTCTTAGCTTTTGTACATATATCTTCCATTTTAGACAAAGGCACCCTTCAACCCCGCAGTCGTCGTCTAGTATCCCTTCTTGTTCCTCCCTTTTTGGCCTGACTTTTTTTTTTTTTAAAGATTTATTTATTTATTTATCTGAGAGAAAGAGAGAGCACAAGCAAGGGGAGAGGGAGAAGCAAGCTTCCCTCTGAGCAGGGAGCCCAATGCGGGGCTCCATCCCAGGACCCTGGGGTCATGACCTGAGCCGAAGGCAGATGCTTAACCGACTGAGCCCCCTAGGCACCCCCGGCCTGATTTTAAAGAAGCATCTCCACTTACAGTCAGCAGTTCCCCGCCTGTGTGTTGTTTGTCCTCGCACTGCCTTCTGGCTCCCAGCCCCGCTACTCCCCTGCAACTGCCCCCAGCGAAGCCACCTGTCTTTGCTCCTCAACACAACCAATTACTGACTTAGTGGTCACGTTCTTTGCAGGACAACACTGTGTCCTCTTTCAAAAACTCTTGCCTTGCCTCCCAGGTCACACTGTGCAGATTTTCTGCCTCCATTTGCTTTGTGGGCTACTTTTCTTTCTAACCCTTAAGTGGGGCTCTGCCATGGCCCCTCTTCTACTCATTCCGAGTCTATTCGGTATTCCTGGAAAATCCCACCCGCTTTACAGCTTCTGTCATCCTGTGTTGGCCGTTCCTGAATCTCCGTCCCTAGCCCAGATTTCCCTTGAGCTTCCCTGTAGTTTACAGAACGGGTCTATTTGAATAACCCGTAGCACCTCAAACTCAGCTGCTCCAAAACTCAGCTGCATGCTTCCCCATCCAGCCTCCTTCTCTTTCTGAGTTGGCCTTCTCAATAAATGGTGTCAACCCCTCCTACTCAGCTGTCTACACCAGGAACCTGGACACCGTTTTCACTTTCTCTGAATTGTCTCACCTCTTCATACCCCTGCGTATCCAATCACAAAGTTTTGTTGATTTTTACCAGCCAAATATTGAAAATGTCTCTTTTCCCATTGCCACTGCCTCATTTCATTCCGACTAGCATCATCTCTCCTAGATTCTCACTAAAGCCTCTTCACTGATTTCTGGGCCTCCAGTCGTGAACCCCTCCAACCCGCTCTCTGCACACTGGCCGGAGAGACTTCAGAATCATACTCCCCAAAGATGTCCCTCATGTGATTGAAAGAAACCCTCTCGATCCGGTCCCTATTAATTTTCTCCCCTCATCTTCTCTTACCACCCATCTCACACCGGACACTCCGGTCATATGGAACTTGCTGTCCCCCAGACAGGCGCCACCGTTGTTTGCCCTTGGGCCTCTTCACACCCACCGTGCCCTCTGCCTGGGTTGCTTGCTCACGCTCTCCCTTCCAGTTCCTTGTTGCATGATGAACTCTTATTCTTCCAGAATTTAACTTCCTCTTACCGAAGATTTGACTGTTTATAAATCTCACTCCATTAGTTACTATTTTCAGACTCTTAACATTTCATCTTAAACTTGAGAACATCACTGAGGACTTAATTTGAGTTCACTTGAAAAACCAGAAGTATTTAGGTCTAGCTTATGTTCATTTTCTTCTTTGCCCGGCCTCATTCATCATAATATCAAAAAACATGCACGGGCGCCTGGGTGGCTCAGTTGGTTAAGCGACTGCTTTCGG
Organism: Neomonachus schauinslandi; assembly: GCF_002201575.2. Taxonomy (NCBI): domain Eukaryota; kingdom Metazoa; phylum Chordata; class Mammalia; order Carnivora; family Phocidae; genus Neomonachus; species Neomonachus schauinslandi. The sequence continues at coordinate 11,451,192 of NC_058408.1, read as the reverse complement.
CTCAGGTCATGATCCTGGAGTCCCGGGATCGAGTCCCGCATCGGGCTCCCTGCTCAGCAGGGAGTCTGCTTCTCCCTCTGCCCCTCCTCCCTCTCATGCTCTCTCTATCTCATTCTCTCTCTCAAATAAATAAATAAAATCTTTAAAAAAAAAAAAACATGCAGAGAATTCCCATTAAAAAGTAATGTTTTGATGAAAGGACAGTTAGACTTCTTTGTATTGGGGGGGGTGCGCATGCATACACGTGTGCCCACATGTGAGCACACGTATGTGTGTGTGTGCAAGCACATGTATGTGGAGAGAGGTGGGGTTGGTCCTGTTTATTTTAAACATGTTTAAAGACTTTCATTTTTAAGCTTCAGCTTCTTGTGCTGCCCCCTCCGTGCGCCGGCTGTGGAAGTGAGTCACTCGGTGTCGGGGAGTAGGAGGCTGGATTAGAGCTTGCAAAGTGCAGGCGGGATTGCATGTGCTGTGGAGCTGTCCTGACGTGGTCCCTTGTATTCTCTGAGGATTTTTATTATGTATTCTCCTTCCAACCTAGGAAATTCTACCAACAGCAGAATTTTACTTCTGCAGATACTAGGGCCCAACTGCTGTCTAGGCTTCTGCCAGACATACTATTTGAGAAGGGGGAGATGAGGAACAGGAAGGACCTTAATATTTTGGGAAATCATGTAGCTGGTGTTGGCAGCTCTGCTTTTTTCCTTTTTATTTTTTTCCTGTTGGGTACCCTCCCCAACACTTTTCCCTTATTTATGAATAATCACTAAAGACTTAGTGACAGCATTATTGTTTTTCAAGTTTATAAATGGGTCTACTTTTATTTAAATGTGCTGGATAAGGTACTTAAATTTCTGATGTGAATATATATCATATATTTTTATCCATTCATCTGCCAGCGGACACTTAGATTGCGTGTCTTGGGTATTGTAAGTGATGCTGAAGTGAACATTGGGGTGCAGATATCTCTTCAAAATAGTGATTTTTGTTTCCTTTGGGTATATGCTCAGAAGTGGAGTTACATCTCAATAAAATGGGGAAAAGGAAGAAGAAAGTTAGTGGTGATCTGTTAAGAGTTACATGTCTGCATAATTTTAAGCATATATGAATTATCTGCAGATTTGCATTGAAATATGTATCATGTGACCAAAACCTTTGGAAAATTCCTCCGAGCCAGAACAGCGGTATTCTTATAGATTCCAGTTCTTAGAGGCCTGCTCTGGTGTTCTGTCTTCTAGTGAATGATTTTAGCTAAATATTATTAAATGAAGGGAAGGTATCTGGGCAAACAATTAGCCTCAAAAGGATCTCTATATGGAATTTTATTTTTCTGATTAGGAGAATATTGGCAAGTAAAGTTACAAGATGGAGAGTATACTTTGCAGGGCCTGGAAAAAGAGTATTAATATATCAACACCTAAAATGTTCCTGAATGAAAACCTAGAATTCAATAGTAATAAAATGTTAGAAATTTTTCTAAATTAATACAGGATCATTTCCCCAGAATTATTCCCCACTAGTTGCTTTTTTGTGTGTGTAGTAAAAAAACGCATAAATGTATACTCTTTACAATTTTAAGAGTACATTACAGTGTTGTGACCTCTGTGTACATTGTTGGACAGCAGATCTCTGGAACTTGTCCCCCTTACATGAGTGAGACTCTGTACCATCGAACAGCTCCCTGTTACCCCCTCTCCCAGGCCCTGGCAAACACCATTCTACTGCCCATTGCTAGAACTTTGACTACCATAGATACCCTCATATAATGATCATCTGTCTTTTTGTGGCTGGCTTATTTCACTGAGAAGTGTCCTCAAGTTTCATCCACAATATAGCATATGGATTGCCTTCTTTTTAAGGCTGAATAACATTCCATTGTGTGTAGATACATTTTCTTTATGCATTCATCCATCAGACATTTAGGTTGTTCCACATCTTGGCTATTGTGAGTTATGTTGCGATGAACATGGGTGTGCAAATACCCTTCAAGATCCTGTTTCAGTTCTTTTGGATATATTCCCAGAGATGGAATTACTAGATCGTATCTGTAGTTCTACTGTTAAATGTTTTGAGGAACCTCCGTACTGTTTACCGTAGCAGCGACACCTTTTTACTGTCACCCCAACAGTGCATAGGGGGTCCGGGTTCTCCACATGCTCACCCACGCTTGTTATTTTCATCTTTTTCGATAGTAGCCATCCTAACAGGTAAGGAGGTGATACCTCATCATGGTTTTTATTTCCCTGATGATTAGTGACGTTAGCATCTTTTCATATGCTTGCTGGCCCTTGGCATATGTTCTTTTGGAGAAAAACCTGTTCAAGTTCTTTGCCCTTTCCTCAATCAGGCAGTTTTTGTTGTTACTGAGTTGTAGGATTTCTTGTACGTATTGTGAATATTAACCCCTTATCAGATATACAGTTGTGAATATTTTCCCGTTCCATAGGATGCCCCCACTAGGTTGTGACTATTTTCCCGTACCGTTGGGTGCTCCCACTAGGTTCCCTTTTAACAACCCGGGACTCTTGTTTCAACAGCCTCACTTAAGTTTGACTCTGGTAATTCACACCAGTCCCTGTCTTTATCCTGATTCTTGCTCATCCCTGTCTCTAGGCTTCCATTTTGACCATTCTTCCCTTCTGTATTATCTGAGCTGCCTTTACTGACTAACCCTGATTTCTATGCCCCACGATCTCTGCTTTCCTAATGTTTTAACAAATGGTGATTTTAAAATACAGGTATACATATATTTGGTAAAAGACCAGGAAAAAGAGACAGTCTCTTCTAAATGTAATACTATGAAGGAGAGGTTGAAATCAGTAGGTCCTTAGGTTTAAAACTTTTAAATGAGAAGACAGTCCTTTTAGAGGACTATGGGCAGCAAGCTATTTTGAATGGATACATTCGGTGAGTGTGCAGGATGATAGTTGTAGTTGTCATAAGTTATGTAAGTGTGTCCCAAAGTTCTTTGCCTCTTGTTGGCCTGCTAATCAAACTGGACACTAACTTTAGATAGAAGACATCATGATACTTGTTGAGTAAACCAGTAAATTTCACATTTACTAAAATAGAGCTAAAATAAGTGGTGGAATGTTCTGATTGGCCAAACATAATGTAAAGTTTATTTCCTAGCAAATAATGAAAGATCGGTGGATGAATGTTGGTCATGAGGAAGAAGAGCTAAAGCCATATAGTGAGCCTGAACCAGATTTCAATGACGCGAAAAGAATAGGTAAGTATTTAAACACCGTGAGATGTGCTGGCCCTCCACTATAAGAGACCTGTCATCTACCAAAATAGTGTTTAAAAATATAAATAAGAAACAATTTTTATTTGAAAAATACTTGCATTGTCATCTTTTCTTTCCATCAATATACACCAAACATTACAGATTTCAAGTTTGTCCGCATGTATACTATGATCTAATTCAGTTGTTGGCAACAGTAATATAAAAATTAAAATAACGTAGATGAACCTCATTCTTTTCTTTCAGTAGTCCCTAAAAGGAGGAATGACTGGTTTAAGTATCAGCACTGGTCAGACTGTTAAGTATCAGCAACACATAGCATGTATTTTAGCTGAAAGTGTGGAGGCACTTGAGCTGAAGGGATGAACACTTTGGCTCTCCCTTTCAGTTTTCCAGTGTCTGGGCAAGGTGCTTCCTCCCATACCCAGCGGCACTCTGCTTCCAGCCTGTTCTCTGCGTTTCTCTCTCCATTACCAAAGCCATCAGAGACTCACAAGTGAGTCATCTCCGCTGTGCCCCTCTCTGACTTGAGAGCAGAGAGGCCAGCGAGGTCTCACTATTCTAGGGTGTTTGGAATCCAATAAGAACAAGCATTACAGGCCTTCCAAAGAAGAGTCAACCTGCCTTCAGATCAGAAGGCAGAAATTGTTAAGAGATGAGAGAAACCACTCTGTGCGTGGTGAGAGTGTGTTAAGAGATAGAGAAAAAGAGAAGGGATTTTGTGGGTGTCACAGATGGTGTGTCTCTGGCTGGACAAAGGCATTCAACTCAGGAATGCGTTAGGTGCTGAGAAACGGACTAGGCGCCTGAGTATGGATCCCATGGTACGGATAGTGTCTGCATGAAAAATTGTCAATGTATAGGATCTAAATATGCAGTATCTATATATTAATAATCCAGAAGTTTTTATAGTTAACATTATACTATAACATTTCAGAATTTAGTTTTCATATTTCATGTTGGCAGGCTTGCTTACAGTTGTTGGTTTGTTTGCGAGAATAAACCCATTTTCAGAAAATTTTGCTTTTTTTTTATTTCTAGACATCATGGTCACCATGGGTTTTGCACGAGATGAGATAAATGACGCCTTAATAAATCAGAAATACGATGAAGTTATGGCTACTTATATTCTTCTAGGTAGAAAACCACCTGAAGTAAGTTCTTTACCTTTTTAGATTAATGTTAATTATTTCTTGAGACAAGTGACAGCTAAGATAAAATGTTAGCTGTTAGCATCTTTATTCTGTGTGGTATCAAAAGTAATATAAAGACCCTAACATTCTTACTTTTAGAATTCAAACTCAAGATGCTAAGTTATGAGCTGGTTTCATTTCCAAGTACCAGGCGAGATTCTGCTATGAAAGAGCAGACCAGGTGCCTTGCTTAGCTCTGAGAGGCACACGCAGTCTAGTCTTTGAGAAGGAGTTCCCCCAGAGTTGTGTCTCCAAAAGCAGCAGGACTGCCAAAGGTAACGTGGTCATTCTGGGTGTGCAGAAAGCACAGTGACCTAAACAGAGAAAGGGACAGCATGTAAAACAAAACATATATCTGAAGTGATTTAAAAAGATGGGAATAGGAAGAGGCTGTTTGGTAATATTTTGCCTGGTAGAACGTCAAGAGGTTTTGATGCTTAGCAGTTGGGAATTCTCAAGGCCAGGAGAGATGTATAATAAGGAGATAGATTCAGGAAATAACTGTGTACAGATAATGGTTGAACCACAAAAGCAAATGATCCTTTGGGAGAGCAAATATAAAGGTATAAACCGAGAGTCAAGAACAGAGCCGAGCACATGGACAGTTTGTTAACCATTAGACATCTGTGGGAGGCATTTTATAGAATAGACTGAAATTATTTTTAATTAGATAGTTAGTGAAGCAGTACATTCAGCTGACATTTATTGAATCTTTCCTGCCCTGGAAACTATGCTTTGTACTGCGACCAGGAAGCTGAGAAAGTCTGTGCTCTCACGGAGCCCTGGGTCTGGAGGGGAGATGCGCAGTCAGTGGTGTGGTGCAGGGTGCTGCCACCCTGATCAGGGCAGGCACAGGGACTCTGGGACACAGAGGAGGACAGGCACCCACAGCAGCTAGATGTAACAGGCCATGGTAACCCGTTGGAAATGAGGATGTGAGAGACCCTCAGCTTTCCAGCATAAGTGAGTGGTTTTGTAAGATGTATTTGCCAGGATATGGAGAGAGTGTGATTTCAAGGGGAAGGTGGGGACTTTGTTCTATTTGGGATGGTTGAACTTGAGGTTCGTGTTGGGCGGAGTTGTTCAGGAGACGTTTGGAGACACAGATCTGGCTTGGAGGGAGTGACTCGGGCAGCATCAATAGGTTGGGAGCTGTGGTGAGAGGAGCACCCCATTAACGCACCAGCAGCTCTTCTAAGGACTTCACCGCAGGAGCCCATCTCACCTCGCGGGCCCTACGAGGAGGAGGGGAACCTCGGTGGAGGCATTAATAGTTGGAGAAGTGGCATCAAAGAAGCCAAATCAAGAGAATTTTAGGAAGTGGGAAATAGTACAAATGGTTATTTCTGAAGTCTTTGACCTGTTTCTACTTAGCCTTTAGATTTCACTCCTGAGATCTTTAATTTTCCTATTAATTTAAATATAAAGGAAGCCCTAGCATTACAAGTATACAACCCAGCCCAGACTTGATTTAAAATGAAGTTTGACTTGTATTGAGTATGAACTAATGAGGCTATTCTAAGTAAGAGCCTGAACTTTGGAGCCAGATTCACCAGGTTTGAATCCGCACCCCTTCTCCACCCCAGCACAGCCACTGACTGTGCAGCTTAGGCACTTGCCTTAATTTCTCTGTGCTTCAGATCCCTGGTGCATGAAATGGGGACAGTAAATAGTACTTAGCTCTGCGGGTCACCGAGAGGGTTAAATGAGTTAATATTTCCACAGTGCTTAGAACAGTTCCTGGCACATTGCTGTGTGTTCTGTGTGATCTATTACCAGTTTCATCATCAGTATTACTTTGCTGTTTGCCATTAGTATCTTTACATATGAATTTAGATTTTCCATTGGGAAGCCAGTGATTGAGTGAGAAGCTTGCCAGCAACAAACATCTTCTGTGTTTCGAGAAGAGGGATAGTGAACCCCCAATTTACCATGCTTGTCTAAATAGATGCAGTTTCTTAATCAGAGCCAATAAACCACATTTTGCTCTGTAAATATGGTAGAAAGAAAAGGTGTGGGTGGAGTTACAATTTTAGATTTTATCCTGAGTTTGAATCCCAGAGATGTCCCTTGATTCTCTTAACCGCGGTACTTCCATCTGTGAAGTCGAGGTTAATAAACAGCTGCATTGCTGTCATGACTGAACAAAGTAACACATAGGAAGAGCTTCCTTAGCAGGGGTGCCGGTTATATAATAACCATTCAATAATTGGTAGCTGTTGTTTGGTGTTTTGACTAAACTAAGGCTCCAAAGCCATTTGTGCGAGATCACAGAAGAGCGCGCGCACTCATGGAAGCACATAGCCGGTTCCCTCCCTCCCTGGTTGCCAGCTTGCGGTTCTGTATCCGAACTTTTTTTTTTTCTTCAGTTCTGATTACTCTTTATATGGCTTGGAATAGATTAGAACATCAATCAATAGTGCATATTGTTTGCATAAACATTTTTATTTTAAAATCTTTGTGCAGGGGTGCCTGGCTGGCTCAGTCAGTTAAGCACCGGCCTTCTGCTCAGGTCATGATGCCAGGGTCCTGGGACTGGGCTCCCTGCTCAGCGGGGAGTCTGCTTCTCCCTTTCTCTCTGCCCCTCCCCCCCCCACTCGTGCTCGCTCTCACTCGCTGCCTCTCTCTCAAATAAAATGAAATCTTTGTGCGCTATCTTCTTCTTATAGTTTGAAGGCGGTGAATCGTTGTCCAGCGGAAGCTTGTGTCAGAGGTCACGGCCCAGCAGTGACCTGAACAACAGCAGCCTTCAGTCCCCTGCTCACCTGAAGGTCCAGCGGAGCATCTCCGCAAACCAGAAGCAGCGGCGTTTCAGTGATCATGGTGGGGGAAAAGTCAAACAAGCGAAAAGACAGACCAGTCCTACTCAAACTTGTATTTACTGAGCATTATACATTCATGTCTTTATGTGCTTTGTGTCATCTGTTATCACAGATCTATATTATTGCATATTAAATCCGCTTTTCAGGGACTAACCTAATTTTTGTAATCAAACAGTTTAATGTTAGTTCCGAGTATAAAATATGCAAATAAAGATATTTGTAATTTAGAGTTTTGGTTCGTCAGGAGAAACTGTGTCAGTTGATTTTCACCTAATTATGCTCTTTAATTTTATTATAGCTGGTCCATCCATTCCCCCTGCCGTATCATATACCAAAAGGCCTCAGGCTAACAGCGTGGAAAGTGAGCAGAAAGAGGAGTGGGACAAAGACCTAGCTCGTAAACTTGGCAGCACAACAGTTGGATCAAAAAGTGAGATGACTGCAAGCCCTCTTGTGGGGCCAGAAAGGAAAAAATCTTCAACTATTCCAAGTGTGAGTAAATATTCCAGTATATCACAGTTTGTTGTGGTTATTTGTTTTCAGATTTTTTTTTTTACAATCTTTGGAAAACTTTATCCTTTTCTAAAAACACGTTTCAAAATTTTAAAGTGAGTCATACATTTAAATAACATGCAAAGGAGGCCAAGCTTCTCATGATTACGTTTTAAGAACAAAAATATAAAATATGAATTCTTAAAATAACACTTACCTCAAAGTAAGATTTAAAAACCTCACTATAAAAATGGTACATTAAACTTTCCTGCCTCATTTTTCCTGTTTCTAATATTTACTTAAAACTATATTGGTGCACTTAATTTTATATTTACAGGTAAGCGGTTCAATGAAGGCAGACTCCATTAATGATTAATTTATAAAGTGAGCTCACATTATTCACTTAAAACAGCAAATCTGTAGGGGCGCCTAGGTGGTTCAGTTGGTTGAGCTTCCCGACTCTTGATTTCAGCTCAGATCATGATCCCGGAGTCCCGGGATCAAGCCCCACATCGGGCTCCCTGCTCAGTAGGGAGTCTGCTTCTCCCTCTCCCTCTGCTTCTGCCCCTTCTCCTGCTCGTGCGCACGCTCTCTCTCTCTCAAATTATAAATAAATCTTAAACACAAAAACAAAAAAAACACAGCAAATTGTAGAAATTATATAATCAGAGCTAGAAGATAGATTGAAGCCTTCTCTTGTAAGACAGCAGGAAAGAATAAAGAGAAAATATAAAAGAAAAGACTAAAATATACTAAGGACAGAAGTAGAATTGGAAACATCTAGATAAAAGAAGTTTAGGAGGGAAAGAGCACCGAGTGAAGGGGAAGAAATATTTGAAGAAATAATAACAAGGAAAGAAGAAAAAACTTAGTATTAGAAAGATTCAGAGGGGCATGTGGATGGCTCAGTTAGTAAGCATCAAGTCTTGATTTCGGCTCAGGTCATGGTCTTAGGGTCGTGAGATTGAGCCCTGCGTCAGACTCTGCACTCAGCAGGGAGTCTGCTTGAGATTCTCTCTCTCTCTGCCCCTACCCGCCCTCACTCACTCACTCTTTCAAATAAATAAATAAATAAATAAGTAAGTAAGTAAGTAAGTAAGTAAGTAAGTAAGACTCAGAAAGCCAGAAGGAAAACCTACTTCTGCTCTCATTAAAGTGGAACATATACACACCAAAAACAAAGTGAAAACTTCTAGAAAATGTCCAGGATATGACAGCAGATGACCTGAACAGGAACAAAATTCAAACTGACCTCAAATTTCTCAACAGTAGCGTGGATTAAGGGAGATAAGTGGAACAGTCTTTTTTAAGTACTAAAAGAAAATCACATTGAACCCAGAATTTTATATCTCGCCTAATTGTCATTTAAATGTGAAGGTATGATAAGCATACTCTTAGGCATAAAATATGTCCAGTCTTGTTACATAGGGACCCATTTGTTACCACTGTATGGTTTGAGGAGCACTGCACTCTTACAGGAAGAGAAATGGATCTGGAGTAGTGCCATAAAATATATGGAGTTGAAAAAGATCAGATAACTTATTCAGGTATGTATATGGTAGCATACACAAAAAAAGAAAAATAATGAAAATTCAGAACCAATGTTCTGGACACTATCCAGGAAGTAGGGATGGGGTGGAGGTTAAAGGAAGAAGAGCCCATGCTTTGTTCAGCAGAAGATGGGAGGATCTGGGTAAGTTTAAAAACTCACTAGTGCTAAGCGAACATGAGTTCAGGGACTTAAGGGCTAACAACGTAAGAATAAAAATAGAATTTATAACTTTTAAACCAACAGAAGAAAAAAAATGGATTGAGCCTATGGAAAGTAGGAAAAGAGAAGGAAAAAAATACCAGAAGGCCCAACACAACCTTAACTGCAATTGATTTAAACTCCCGAGCACCCACTGTTTTATGTAGTTCATTGAAACCATTATCTTTTTAAAATATGTGATTCGATTGTCGCCTCCGAGACTCCGAAATGGGTGTGCATACCCATTTTCAGAACTGGTAAGTATAACCCCTTTAGCTGCCAACTGATCTGTTTGGAAATGATTTAACTGTCATAGAGTCTAAGATATCATTTGGGAAAGTAATTTTCCTAGGCAGGCCATCATTTTCCTTTATCTAAACATCAGCTAGAGGTCAGTTTCTGGAGCATGATCACCCTACAAAACAGAAAGAATTAGGTCCCCTATTATCTGCCACTTGCTGTAGCAAGCTGTCCTTCATCTCAGGCTGATCTTATTTTCCAGGGATATACTCAGCTGCCTGTTTCCACACCTGTTTTTATGTGGTGCTCTTGTCTGAAGGTCCCCCCCCGCCCAAATTATGAAAATGTCATTTCTACAGATCATTTCAAGCCCCATCTCCTGAGTCGAGCCTCCTGTGACTGAAGGCTCCAGATCTCATCAGTCTTTCTGATTGTTGTATTATGTCATTTAGCTCTTAGTTGTACGCTGTCTTGTATCATTCACTGTTGCTTCTCCACATAAACCTTATCTCCCCTTATCTATAATCTCCTCTTGTAGTTGACACGCAGCTTCCTCAGAATTACTAGTGCTGAGGCACTTCCTGGCTATTCCGAGCATATTTATTAATTTAAAGAAGGCATAAAAACTAAGACATTGGTTTAAATTCCAGTTAATCATGCCACACGTATTTATCATCTTTAAGGAAAAAAAAAAAGACATAAGCCAGAAGTTCTGGTAGAGAAATTTTGTTCTGAGCCACTTAGTACTAAATTTATCTTAATTTTCTATATTAATTTTGACAATGTGAGAAACCAAAATAATATATCTTGTTTATGTTTAATTTTAACAGTCCAGAAGTGTCTCAAGTAGGGCGCTTGGGTGGCTCAGTTGGTTAAGCGACTGCCTTCAGCTCAGGTCATGATCCCGGAAGCCTGGGATCGAGTCCCACCTCGGGCTCCCGGCTCAGCAGGGAGCCTGCTTCTCCCTCTGACCCTCTTCCCTCTCATGCTGTTTCTGTCGCTCTCGCTCTCAAATAAATAAAAAAATAAAATCTTTAAATTAAAAAAAAAGTGTTTCAAGTAAAATTAATTGTTTACCCTTTCTCATCCCTTACCTTCTATCCTCAACTTCCAGTGTAATTAGTGTTATCATTTGGGATGAATTACCTTATAGAGTCTCCTTTTTAAAGAAAACATAAATGAATATATATGTACATACAGGGTTTATTTTTTTATAAAAATGAGATCACACTATACCTGTTACATTGTAATTTTTCTACCTTAAAATACTATTTTGTCCTTTTACATCAGAACTCTTAGATCTACTACAGTCTTAAGACCTGCACATTATTTCATCTGTATTAATAGACACGTGTCATAATTTTTCAACTGTTTGTCGGGGTATTCAGAGTTTTCAGCTTTTCAGAATATTCATTCTTGTACACTTAGGTAATTATTGCATTTCTGTGAAATACATTCTCAGAAGTTTGGTTTCTGGGTGACATGTTTAACCTCAGGTGGCTCATCCCACTCCTCAGTTTCTCGTAGCACGTGGTACCCACGCGAGTGTAAGCCTCCATCCTCACTCCCATCCCCCCTCCAGAGCCCCAGTGCTAATGTGTGCTAATGGACGCTCCTGGCTGTGTGTGTATCCTTGGAATGCACATTCAAATTTTTAATAAATACTGCCAGGGTAATTTTAATGGTTGGAATAATTAGAGAGTAATTATATCTCTACAAGCTCATCAACCACTGGATATTATCGATCTTTTTTTTTTTTTTTGATATTATCGATCTTTAAAAATCTTTGCCTGAGGGGCAAAAACCCAAAAAAGTATATCCTTTTGTTTTTAATTTGCATTTCCCAGACTACGGGTGACATTGATGGTGTGGCCTGCAGAGCATAAAATGACAGTCAAATGACTCCTCACAGAAAAAGTGTGCTGACCCCAAACTACAAAAGCCAAATAGACAGCTTTAATCCCTTTTCTTTGAGGTAATGTCCAGAAGGAAGGAACTTGAGCATTTATAATCCAGGCTCTGTCATATTATAAAATATTATTTGGAAAAATAAACATTTTACCAGTGACTCCATTATTTGTCTATAAGTGAAGTACAATAGAAAATATGTAATCCACTCAAATGACATGACATGGCTTTTCACTTTTTTTAAGTTTTTATTTAAATCCCAGTTAGTTTTCATACAGTGTAGTGTACCGTTAGTTTTGGGTGTACAATAGAGTGATTCAGCACTTCCACGTGACAGCTGGTGCTCATCACAAGTGCCCCCCTTAATCCCCATCACCTATTTAACCCATCCCCCCACCCACCTCCCCTTTGATGGCTTTTTACTTTCTGATGGAAAAATAAACGATACCCTTGAGATGCATAGATAATTTAGTAGGTGATATAGTTTAATAGTGTTTTTAATGTTTATAAAATCAGGAGCTTTTTTAAACCAATAGTAAAAGCTCTTATAAGTATGATTCTCTTGACAGTATGACTTAACGTGAGTCTACCATATGACTTTAGGGTGATATTGACAGTGGGGGGAGTTCTGAGGCTAAGTAGTTAAATAGATATAATGGTTGGTGAAATTTGTTGGTGATTGGAATCATCTGTTTTATTGTTCTCACCCCACAACATTACAGACTCTAAATGATGGAAGTGTAATATGCAGGAAGAACAAACTTAATATTTTTCCCTTTAAGAAATTCCCCTCCAGAAATTTTGCATGTAGCAGTTAATGGTAAGCTTTTGGCTAGCCTAGAAACTCGGAAGCCAAATGGTGAGTTTTGAAGATGCAAATATGTTATGCTATTCTTTCATCAAAAAGACAATAAAACTTGTAAATTTGTTTTTCAATATTATTTATCACATATATAAATAATACAAAATATAAAATTTTGCATCCTGTAAAAAATACTGTCAATCATCTTTTTTAAGAAAACAAGGGGAAGGAGATGCGGCTTTCAGGGAGACTCAGAAAGGCTGAGAATGCTATAATGATTATAAAACATTCTCATAAAAATTATAGTGTAATTATATAAAATACAAGCACTTTAGTATGAAATAGGCCCAGAGAAGTTGTCTACACAGGCTTGGTTTCTTGGAAAATATAGAAAAACGTGTATATCCACTTTAGGGGAGTTGCCAAGCTGAGAGTTCAGGGGTCTGCAAGGGTGGTTTTAGATCTAGTCCCCAAATCCTAAACAGACAGAGCCTCACTGAAGGTCAATTCTAAAAATTAATTTTATAGATGCATGTCGGTCACATAGGATCAGTGAGACTGTATTTCTGTAACTTTTGCATGATCATATCCTCAGTTTCCCTGGGGGGGCTGCTCCACCTGAGTAACACTGGCATCCAGGGGACAAGGGAAGGGAGGTGGCGCGTGAGGACGGCAAACCCAGAAGGCACAGTCTTAAAGGAGAAACCGGTCACACCCGTCACACTTTGAGAAGCAAAGTAGTGTTACTGCAAATGACCAGAAAGAATTGACCAGGAATTTGTTCACGGTTAGATTACTTATATGACAGTTTAGCCAAAACGATGAAATTATCAAAAGTAAAGGTTCTTTAAGAACTTAATGCAAGCTAGTTTCATAATGGATCTCTCCATAATGAAACTGGCTTCTTTGCCTTCACTTAACGTGGACAGTGTCTTACCTAAAAAATGTTCTTAGTAATCTTATTCTCTTCTGCTACCATACTTTTATAGTTTTTAATTTGTGTTTTTTATGTAAATCGTGACAAAATTCCTTCCACCCAGGAACCTGTGCCGTTGAAAAGTTTGAAATCTGCACTTAAGCAATTTTGTTTATATGCGGCTTTTTTGCTCCTCCAAACTTAGTTGAGACATATACCTATTAACTTTCTAGCTCTTAACGTTTAAACAAAGTTTAAGTTAGTTATGTGTTTTAGAGAACAGTGAAAGCCAGATTAGCCAAAAATAAAGAATTTTTTTTCTATTGGAGTAAGGATTCAACAGAAGAGCATGTATCCCTTTGGAAGTCATTCCTGCATAGTTTAGTGCTCGTAACGAGTCCAGACTTTGGCGGGCACACAGCAGAGGTTACGGATCAGTGGCTGTGTGCGTGATGAGGCGATGCCGTCCCTCTTTGCTTGTTCTCTTTGCTCCGGAGCCGCTCAGACTTGGCCTGCCTCCGGGCTAAGACCTGCGATGCGGGGATATCCTGAGGCCCTGCACACCTCTCCGTTGGTGGCCACAGCAGGGCCTGCCTCCGACCCAGGAGACTTGGTCTCCTTAACATCACCATGGGCCCTGGGGGTTCCCTGAGCAGGTGAACAATGGCAGCCTGCAGGCTTGCAGGGCCACCACCGTCACCACCACAGCTTGCTGGTCTGTGATCACATTTCTTGTGGAGTTGCCTCTCGCTCCTGGTCCCGTAGAGCTGCCCGTACCACTCCCCTGCCCTTCTCCCTACGCCAGCTTGCAGAGGAGGGAATAAAAATCCGGCTTTCTCGTTGCTTCCAAACAACGGCTCACTGCGGCTGCAGGACAACAAGCTAAAACTGTCATGAGCTTGTCATGCTTTGCCTGTCACTCCTGCCGTCTGAGAGACGGACATGTGAGATGGAGCTTGTTCGTGAAAGGTCTGATAAATGAAAATTCCACCATGGATTTTTTTTTTTTTCGAAGTCCTTTGCAGCTTAAATTCATTTCTTTGACTTTCCACAACTACAGCCGGAATTTTAAGATGGGTTTTTTTTTCCTCCTTAAAGAGCAATGTATATCCTGGAGGCAGCATGGCAAGAAGGAACACGTATGTGTGTGAGAGGACCGCAGATCGGTACGTGGCGTTGCAGAATGGCAAAGACAGCAGGTGAGTGTCACCGCGCCACGTGGTGCCCGCTTCCTTGGAGTCGTGCGTTACTGCTCTGGCTAGAACACCTGTAGCCAATGCGTCAAGAGCAAAGGGACTACTAGAGGGTACAGTTGCAACCAACCATTCTTACTAGGGCATCTCCCCTTCTGCACCAGAATGGAAGGATGGGAGCATGCTTTGGGAAAACAGGAGGTAAATCTCTTAACCCGAGAACTGCTGCATAAGACCTGACAGTAAATATTTCCCTGTAACAAACAAAGCAGATTATACCTTCCTAATCTGATCTTCTTAATTTGAGTCTTATTATATACCTGCTGCTTCCTTTTTATCTTTTACTTCACTTTTTTTAGTTAGCCTTCACTTCTTACCCTTACCCCTCCCATCAAGCCATTATTGTATCCAAACCATGAAGGTTTTATTTTCCTTCGTCTAAAGAAATGTGGCCATCTTAACTGATCATTGAGAACCTTGGAATTCTCAACATGTTTTATTTTAAATAATGACAAATCATTTTATTTTTATTATTTAAAAAATTTAGCTTCTTTTCATCGTGAGTTCTAAGGGCTCTTCATCAATACAGTACAAAAGGGCAGGGAGCCTGTTCTCATAAAATTCTGTTCTTAGCTCCATCCCTCGTCATGTCAGTAGACCAGACAGACTGTGCTTAGCATTTGTTCCCTTCCAAATAATGGACACGCAAAGTAAGTGTTATTATAGGGCGTACGGAGGTAAATGTATTTTCCTCGGACATAAGATCCTTTAGGCTAGAAGAAGACTTGGGAATTGATTTCTGACTTTATTACTTTTCCTATACCAACTCCTGATCTGCAGCTCCTTTAACCTATGACAGTTAACCGGTTGATTAATAATACAAACAAAGTGTTTTGATGATGTTTCCAGAGACAGTATCTTTGTCGTAATTATGCATTCTTATTGTATAAGGGACAATAAACCACAGCAACACATTACACCAAACTTTGTCTTTTGGAAAGTGAAAAAGGTCTCCGATCATAAAAGTAATTTCATACCTTCTCAGATTCACATTTATAGAGCAAGCGTGTGCGGGATCTTTTCCATGGAAGGTGGTGGTAAATTCACTCTGTACATTTTTTGGCAAGAATATTGGTTTGTTAGTCACTAATAATGCCACTAATGTTAATTTCTCTTAAGTGTCTCAGTCATGAAAGGTGTAGTCAATTTAGATTTAAAAAATCTATTTCTTAAATTTTAGTAAACTGCAATTTCTCTTCTCTTTTACATTTCTATGGTCTTCTCAACTGTTTTCTGTCGAAAGCCTTACGGAGATGTCCGCAAGTAGCATATCTTCTGCAGGCTCTGCTGTGGCTTCTGCTGTCCCCTCAGCACGACCCCGCCACCAGAAGTCCATGTCCACTTCTGGCCATCCTATTAAAGTTACACTGCCAACCATTAAAGACGGCTCTGAAGCTTACCGGCCCGGGTAACGTGCTGGGTGCATTTCATTTAAGAACATAGCACCATATAAAAATACATGATAAGCACCATCACATCGAGAGCTTTCTGAGAAGATTCAGTGTCTGTAGCAGAGGGAAAAGTTGAATTGTAACATAAACACACCACACCCTGCCTGTTTTCAAAAATGTTGCCTATGATTTAAATCATTTTCTAATGGAATTTTCTGTAAGGATTTTGTTTTAAACCCATCCATAAAGGATTGCTGCCCAATTTGTCATTCAGGTAAATTGAATTTTTTATGGTGTGAAAACAAAAATACATGAGACTGGGAATGGAGACCTTTGGGTAACCCTGGCTACTGCCAGTTACTTTTTTTTTTTTTTTTTTTTTAATGAAATTGGCCTTTTCGTTTCTCTATCAGGGAAACAGATGATCTTGAAGAACCCTTTTAGGTTTAAAGTGATATGCTCATTTTTCCAGTATTTGTCTATGTTAGGATTTCTCAAATTCAGAAGCATCTTTAGTGAAAGGTTTATTACTCACATCAGTGGTGTCACGGAGTATTATGCTGTCCCTGAGGCCTACGTTGTAAATACGCAGTGGTTCCATTCAGATGCTTTTTGATGAGTAACAACATTCATGTTCCACATTGCTGAATGGCTTAAAGTAAGAGAATAGTAAAAAATATATATGTAGCACCCTCAGTTTGGCATTCCTGATTCCGAAGAGTGTTTGTATCCCTGTTTCAATAACTTCTTACTCTTTAATAACTGTATTTCTGTAAAAGGCATTTAGTTCCGAACTGAAATGTTATTATCCCTCTCCATACAGTGATCCCTTAAATAACAGTTACCCGCATGCATCTCTAATGGGAGCAGGTAAAATAGGGCCTAGGAAAGGTAGCCATGGCATTTGGTAGTTCTTATTTTTTGTTTTGTCTTGCTTTGGTAGTTTTTAGAATGAGTGGAAGCTTTCTCTGTCATTCTTCTCAATAATGTTTCTTGATTTGTCCCAACAGCGCAGCGCAGAGGGCGCCTGCTGCCTCCCCATCTGCTCACAGTATTAGCGCCTCCACTCCGGACCGCACCCGCTTCCCCCGGGGGAGCTCCAGCCGCAGCACCTTCCATGGCGAGCAGCTCCGGGAGCGCCGCAGCGCCGCTTACAACGGGCCCCCCGCCTCTCCTTCCCACGAAGCAGGCGCGTTCGCACACGCCAGGAGGGGAACGTCAACCGGTATAATAAGCAAAATAACATCCAAATTCGTTCGCAGGTCAGTACCAATGAGCCGTGGTGTTTTGTTTCCTCTAGGAATTACAAAGGAGACTTGGTGTTTTTTCTTTCACCTTTGGGGTGATTTTCCAAAATGGTTTCAAGGCATTTTACAGAAGTTTGAAGAAGAAAATCAAGGAAGACATGAAGTATTTTTCCCTAAGAGAGAGAAAAAAATGGGCAAGATAAGAATTGTTAAATTCTGTAAAATAGAGTGGAAAGAGGAAAAGTTGACATAAAAAATGTGTGTTTTAACAAACAGATTATCCCCTACCCAAAAGCCTTGATTTTTAAAAAAAGGAAATAGTGACTTTCCATTTATCCTTGAAGTAATATTTTTTTAGGAATACTTCTGAACTGTTCACTAATAATATATAGTTTACCCTTTTTTTTTCCTTTCTCGTGAAAAGCCTCTGTATTGGAGTCACATAGATTACTTATGTAATTTAACATCATAGAAGCTTAACATCAAAACACAGCAAACACAAAATGAATACAAGTATAGTTAACTTCTAATCAAATAGAATTGTGCTCTTTTCTCAAAAGTAAGCTTAAACATTGATGAAAGAAGTTGCTGAACACAACGCAGGTAGATATCCATTTGATCTATTATCAGGTCCTCCTAAAAGCCTGCAAAATCCTATACATGCAAAGCCCTGTGCTAGGTGCCAAGCAGGACACAAAGATGAATGAGACCGCATCTGTGCGCTCCAGACCCTCAGGTCCTGAAAGGGGCACACGTGTACGCAGCCGACTGTGGTAGAAAGCACAATGCGTGCTGCAGAGACAGCATGCGGGGGAGGCCAGAGGAAGGCACAGCTGTCCACGGGGTGGGGGGAGCAGCTAAAGCTCCATAGCATAGTTGTTTGAGCAGGTAAGAAATTATAAGGAGGAAATTATTACACATGCTTTAAAAAATATTAATTAAATAACTGCCCAGGTTATTAGTGTTCCTAGAATTTCAAAGAGTGGATGCAGAAAAGAGAAGCAGCAGCTCTAGTCTCTTGCCTTTTCTTGGAGCTGTTCATGGACCAGTTTACGCAGGATCACCCAGAATTTAAAACTTTACTCAAGTGCAACATCAGTTTCTAACCCTATCAACCATGATGTTGTACCATTTGGGCAGCGACCATGCAGCATATGACACCTGGAGAGAGAAAGAGCCGGAAGCTCACAGCAGAGTCAGCATGACAGGTAGTGCTCTCTGACCATCTGCAGGGTCCTGGTTAGATCAGCAGTAGTTTTTGCTGGGTGGAATTTGGCTGGCTATTCAAAGCCCTTTTGATAGGCCAGGATTAATTAATCATGGTGAAGCCAGGATTAATTTTGAAGTGAAGGAAAATGGTTTTGAGTTTAAAAGCTTGATTACTAATTGTACATTAAGCAGCATATAACATATTTCTCTTTACTTTGCAATGAAAATGTAGATTCTAGAGGGAGCATAGTCAAGAGCCCTGGACAAGAGGTCAGGACAGAATGTCAGAGCGAGAACGTGGCATGGAGAAAGTCTGTTGGGAGCCTGGGATGGAGGATGGCCATAGGGCCATGTAACAAATCTGTGAGGACCTACTGCTTGCTGGGCGCTGTCCTGGTGCTGTCGATCCGGCCGTGAGGGAGACGGATGGAGCCCCCTTCCTAGGAGCACGTCCTGCGCAGCATGGCACACCGTTGAAACATTTTGCTCGCTTGGCTTTTGGTCTTCCTCCTACCTCTCAAACTAACAGTTCCATCTCAGGCCATTTTGCTGGTTCTTTTCAGGTTCCCTTCGCCCGCCCAGCCCCCACCCCTAAGTGTCAGACTGCCCCAGGGCTCGAGCTTTGGCTCGAACTTTCTCTTCTCTGGCTGTCCTCACTCTCTTGCTGATCTCATTCAGACCGATGACCTTACATTCATCTTACTTTAACAACTCCCAGACATATGTCTTTAGCCCAGATCTTGCCTCTGAACTAGAGACTCACATAGCCAGTTGTCTACTCAGCCTCTCCACGCGGCTGTGTCATAGACTTCCGGACAGACCGTGTCCAAAATCCAGCTCCCCACTGCCCACCCCCAGACACCAGTCTTCCCTCATTGTTCCCTGCATTAGGTAGTGGCGACACCTTCATTCTAGTTCTCAGACCACGCGCCAGGCCTGCTGGGCTGTGGCGTTGGCTCTGCCTTCCCAGCATCTCCCGGACGTAACTTCTTCTGTCACCCCCACCGCAGCCTCTGTCACCAAACCCACTGCTTGTCTTCCACCTGCTAACGGGTCTCTTCACTTCTGCCCTTGTCCTCTTCTGTGCTCAGTAGTGTCTGTCCGTGCTTGAAAGCCTTCTGCTTGCTTTTATCCCACTCGGGATACAATTCGAAGCCCGCACAATGGCCTCTGCGGCCCCACGTGGTCTGGCCGCTCATTTCTGCTCTGACCTCATCTTCTCCCCCTGCCCCTTGCCGGTCGCACGCGGGCCACACGAGGCAGCTGAGTGTCCTCGCGCACACTGGGCCTGTCGTGCGGGGCTTTGTGTTTGCAGTTCCTTCCCCCACTCCCGCATGACTGACTTCTTCTGCACCTCCTTTGTGTCTTTGTGGGAGTGTCCCTTCCTCCGTCACCTGTGTGAGATCAGAGCCTCTCCAGCACGCCCTCTCCCTGCTTTGTTTTTCTCCATAGCACCTAACACTACCTGAAAGAACCGCCCCACCCCCCCGCTTTACCTGATTGTTCTCTGCTAAATCTTCTGCTGAATATTGAGTGTCTGCAATGACACGTATGACATTCAGACATTTACGGAATGAATGGTTGAATAGTGCGGAAGACAGATTTTAAAAGCAAACACATAAGGTTATAATAAATCCTGGTAAGTGCTCTGAAGGGAGCAGGCCCTGAGATAGAAAGTACTCTGGGGGTTAAGGGTGTTCTGAGCTGGCCTCTGAGGGGAGCCAACACGAACATTTCTAAAGTTCCACGATGCCTTTATTAACTTCTGAACAATGTCATTTCATAGAGAGTTTTGGGGGCAGAAGAAGGCAGGTAGGAGGTTGCCATCCTTTGTCAGCAGTTTGGTAGGATTTTTTTAATGTCTTTTCATTTTTAACATATTTTAATTAATTCTGGGTTTGGTTAGAGAAGAGAAACAATTCACAGTTCTCCTCTGAGGTCACCTGTCACCACATGAACAGCTTTGGCTTTACAGGTGTGTGTGTGCTCACTGCCACGCACACAGTCTTCCCTTACGTAGCATCGTGTAGCTGGAGAGGGGGTTGTGTAGGATACCACAAACGCCCCAATGCAGGAAGACAAGCAAAGCGCTGGTTTCCATACCAGGAATGAACCTGCTAAGTTCTTAGCAGCCGACAGACGGGAAGTGCAGGGGGTCTTCCCGTTTGTTCGGCATGTTGAACTTTCGGGAGGGTTGGAGGCTTGGAGAGAACTGGGAGAATTTCTTGATGTTCAAGAGCTATTCCAGCCTTATTATTTATTCTCTTCTCACCTCAGTTCCCAGATTGTCCATCCTTCCCACTGATCTCTTCTTAAGCCCATCCTGGGTTCAAGCCCTGCCTTTCTGTCTGTTCCCTTTGCCTTCCTCACTGCACTGTGCCTCACACCTGAAGAAATGGAACCCCCACACTGGCACCCCGAGTGACCAGCGCCGCCTCCAGGAATGCTCTGGGGCAGGCGCCCTGACACCCCATCAACTTTAGAACCAACTGAGTTGATGTGCCACTAAATGCTTAAAAAGAGGAAAAGATAGGATGTTATAGGGAAAAAAGTAAAAGAATTTGGGTTGTTAAACTTTAAGAAGGGAAGGATAAAGAATAATTTGGAGTTAATCATTCATGTACTGGAAAACCATTATTACAAAGAGGAAGCCAGTTAGTAAGTTCTCCTTGGCCAGTAGAAAGGCTGTATGCTGAAATGACCACGTGAGAGAGTTGTTTTCTGGTTTTAGGAAAGAACTTTCCAATTAGGAAAGTGATTTACACTAGAGTTCTCTATCAAGGGAGGGTGTAGACATACCATTCCAAAAGCCTTTAAAAAAAAATAAAAGCCTTTTAAATAGCATGGAGAACCATTTGCTTTGGATGGTTCTATAGAACTACTGTATCAATTGGAGATTGTCTCAGACCTTAGGATTTTTTAAACATAGTTCGCTCTTATTAGGGGATAACCAGATTAGTTCACTTCAGTATATATTGCTGTGCATAAGATATGTGGCCGTTTTTTGTTTTGTTTTGTTTTAAAAGATTTTATTTATTTGACAGAGAGAGACACAGCAAGAGAGGGAACACAAGCAGGGGGAGTGGGAGAGGGAGAAGTAGGCTTCCCGCTGAGCAGGGAGCCCGATGTGGGGCTCGATCCCAGGACCCTGGGATCATGACCTGAGCTGAAGGCAGACGCTTAGTGCCTGAGCCACCCAGGCGCCCCATGGTTTTGATTTTTAAGTGTTGAGTGTTGGGGAGCCCTGCCAGCCTGCATGTGCTGTGACAGCCAGCGGGCTCTCTCTCCCCAGCTGCCTCCCTCCGTGGCTGCTGGACTATTTGAAACCAGTGCCAGGCAGCAGACGTTCTTCAAGTCGCTGCTTCTGTGGGCATCCGGGGGGGGGCAGGAACGGGGCATGGGAATGACGTGGGGAGTCAGTGGCTATTTCAACAGCGAGAGCAGAAGTAGAGCTTAGGGAACGTTTCGTTCCTAATGCTTAAAGTGTCTGCTAACAGCAACTTAGACGGCAAAACAGAAATGGGACAGAGAAGCCCTGGGAGACGCACGCCCCTTTCTGTTGAAGCAGCAGCCTTACCGGCCTTCCTTCCCACGGACGGGCTGCCCTCCGGGACATCGGCAGAGCCGCACAGGCCTCACGGTGTACGTGTCCGTGTCTTATTTATGGCCACGTGCTGTCATAAAGATAGGTTCGTGTAGATAACACTGAATTACTACACTTGCCCGTGAAAATGCCATTTAAGAATTAAGAAACCCCCATTTGAATGTGAGAATACATATTATTTGTCCTTTTTGATTCAGAGAGGAAAATGGTTTTTACACAACATGTTTGTCCCGAAAGGCCTCTAGTTAAAGACCCTAAGATGCAGAAGGCATTCATATTTCTAACCTCCAGTCAAGTTGTAGAGCTCAGTGTATGGATGTGTTTCGTTAATTTGGGGAATGAGGAGAGTGGCCCTGATTTTATTCCCATTGCATTCACTTTACATAAATAACATGAATGTTTCTGGAATGGTTAGAACATTAAGAAAACATTAACTTCAGCGTTTGAGTTGGTTATTTTTTCCCAGCGATTTAATAGTATTTTGCTCTCACATGCCATTTCTTAATGCATTTAAACTGGTTTATAACTTGATGCTCTGTGTCAATATTTAATTACATTTGAAAAATGACAAAGTAGTTAAGATTTTGGTAGACTTAAAAATATTAATGACGTTCAACAGAAGGACAATTAGTAGAGTTTTCCTGGTTTTATTTCACAGGTGGATGTCCAGGTAAGATCAATGTTTCTGCTTAAGATTGATTTTATGTTTTTAGACTCACCTGCTTGGATAGGTTGTTGGTGTGCTGTAACATTTTATCATGTGCATGAATCGTTAGTGTTACATCTGAAGTTAATTGTTTATTTAAAAATTGGTACTTATTTTTAGAAACACTTGTATATGTTGAACTTTATTTCTAATGACAAGGTTAAGTTATGTATTTTCTAAATTGAGCGACTACTAGAATTACATTTAATAACATATGAAGTTGGATCTTGCTGCTGAAAATTATTAAATAGTTTTAACTGTAGATTGAACTAAACTCAATCAAAAGATAAATTCTGACTTTGAAATTATGACTGGGAATTGGAAGATCCTGTTTAAAAAAAAAAAAAAAAATCCTAAACCGTCAACCTAGCATCTCCTCTCTGACAAGACCCAGTAGACGCTCAATAAAATGACAGTTAAGCTGGTTACAATGAAAACGTGCAAAGCAGTGTCAGATTGACTAGTAACAGAAAAGTGTCGTGTTAGAAGTTTGCTTAACACGTTAACTTTAACATCATTTTAGATGTAGGTTTTCTTGGTATACTTTTCACTCTTATCATTAAATCTCAACCTCCACTTTGTTTTGAGGGATCCAAGTGAAGGCGAAGCGAGTGGCCGCACAGACCCCTCAAGGTGAGGAGCCACTATGAACACTTCGCCACTAGGGCCCCCGTGTGTGCAAACGTGCCCTCCAAAGACGTGCAGGACCTAATAAATCTGAATAGAGCTAAAAACTAGACAGTATGTGTATTTTACGTTTTTATCTCGGGATGGGTTTTCTTAATGTTGCCGAGCGCTTAATGAAGTGTGAGTTAATTAACTTGAAGTTTGTGTTTTCTAAACATTATTTTGACTGGTATGCATCGTAGAGAAGCAGCCTTCCTGTCCTATAAAATACGTCCTAGCAGAAGAATTAATGGATTAAAATGTACTGATCCTTTTCTCACTAAAAGGATGTAACTGGAATTAGGTAACACTGAACACAGAGGTGACCAAATATGTAGGAAGGTTTGATATTAGGAATATATTTTGGGTGAGTGTTCAGTGGTGGACGACATTTTAAGACTCTCGCCCTGCCTTACTTGATGGTTCTTGGCATGCAGTGGTGGTTGTGTATTCCTCCTGACGGCGGGTCTCCAACACAAGCCCAGTCAGAATCAGGTGGGGCCCCCCCCCCGCCAGGGTTCGTGGTTGGGGTGGAGGTGGCTGCGTGAGGTGCTGATGCTGCTGGTCAGGGGACCACATCAGTGACATGTTAGTACTTGTGTTCATGTTAACAAACGGGAAGTTGAAGAAAGGAAGGCATTACATTATTTGGAATGTATACCAGCATGAAAAGATCCCGTATGAATCACAGAACCTGGGCAAGCAGCTCCTCAGTAGGACAGATGCTCCAGCTTCATTCAGGAACGATTTTTGAACCGCTGAGCCCAAGCCCCAATTTAATTTCTACCTCTTAAAATTAATTAAAATATAAAACATAACGAGCTTTGCAAAAACTTTATTAAGCATTCCTGGGTAGTCTATTTTGCAAACTGTGCTATATTTGTTTGGTCACAATAGTTGAAATGTTTCTCTATTGAGTTAGGTGCCCGAGTCACCATGGTAGGCAGCCAGGGGCGGGAGGCAGGACAAATATTTGTAACTTTCCTTCTGCCTGTCAAATAAACATGAAGGACATCTGTTTTTAGCCCCTCCCTCACTCAGTCGTCACTTTGGAGCCTCTTGGGTCTCATGCTGCCTTCCCACTAAATTTCCCTCTGAGACACGTAATAATAGTACAGTGAGTGCTACAGGTGGGCCACCTATCTCTACTCTGTCCTTTCCACGGGCCTGTGTGTCCCTTTCTTTTGTTGTTGTTGGGTTTTGTTTTCTTTCTTTTTTTTCTTTTTGCTTTTCAACAAACTTATTGAATGCCTCCTGCCTGTAACTAGCTGGTCATTCAGTTCTCACAACAGCCAGGTGGAAAGTGTCCATTCTGCAATTGAAGAACAGTAAGGAGCAGGAGGTCCTGTCATGTCAGGGGCGTGACTGGGGCTCTCGAGCCAGACGCCAGCATTTGAGCCGTGTCCTACCACTTGCCTCGCTGTGTGACCTTAGGAAGTTGCTCTAGCTCCGGAGTCGTTAGGGTAAATGAGTAAATAATGCATGTTAGGTGCTGGGAACAGTTCCTGGCACCTAGTAAGTGCCCAGTAAATGTTTGCTGTTACAATTAGTATTAACATTTTCAGGAGCTTTCTACAGTTAATGTCACCAGTGGTGATGCCTTTGAGGTACATGTAGAAAAACATCTTGTATGTGCCTGTCGTCTCAAGGTCACCAGGTGACCTTGGTGGAATGGAAGAAAAACTGATTCCTGGTTTTTGCTTTTCAGCTCATTAGCTCTATGACCTTAGAAAAAGTAAAGCCATCAGTTCTGTTTTTAAAATGAGGGTTCAATCACGTGTTCTCTTGGGTCCCTTCCAGCCCTGGCATGCCGATTCCATACCCGGGGTTGTACATGTGGTTCTGATAAACGACTCTCATGAGATCTGCATGCCCAAGGACGCCTGTGATGCAATGGCTTAGCGTCCGTGAGCACAAAGAAAATGATAGAGAAGACAGTGAAATAAACACTGTCTTAGAAATTTATTTTCTCTACTTCTTCCTTTCTAATTTTCTTAAACTTGCATAGTTTGCAGAACTTTGGGCTCAGGTACCTAGGAATGAGGAGGAAAATATATATATAAATGTATACATAAAAATCCATATATACAAATATATGTGCAAATATGTATTATATGATAATATTGACATAAAGTGTATATATGAATACATATATACATATAAACAAAATGTTTATATCGTAGGTTATAGACTCCTTTCAAAGTATATCATTTTTTTTTAAATCACATATAAGTGAGCTAGATTAACAAGTTAAAATTGCAACATCTCTATTTGGGGAATTGCTCCACCAATTTAATTACAGGGTCTTCTGAATCATAAATAATCTATTTTACCTTTCTGTGATTATTTGAAATAGGTTTTCTGGTTCTATATTATTTATGGGAGACTTACAATAAGGACATTTCAGTAAGGTTGATTCGCTTAACAAACATGTGTCCGTCAGCTCCTGTGTGCCCAGCACAGTTCTAGAGTCCTGAGATAGACCAGTGAGCAAAACAGACAAAACCCTTTGGTCTCCTAGAATTTACAGTCTAGTGGTAGAGTCAGACAGCACGTAATAACCGTAATACATAAATGAATTAAATGGTATCTTAGGGAAAAGATACTATATTAGAACGTAGCAAGTGCCATAGAGGAAGCACTAGAGCAGGGTTGGGGGGTGCTGGGGGGCCCGAGGGTGGTCAGGCTAGACCGCAGGCAGAAAGTGAGCAGAGATCTGAAGGAAGTAAGGGCGTGAGCCGTGCAGCTCCCTGAGGGGAGAGCCTGAAAGCAACGCAGCCCACACATTCTGAGGAACAGCGTGGAGGCCAGTGTGTCTTGAGAGGAGGAAGCAGGGAGGAAGATAGTTACGAGATGAGGGGTTGGAGGTAGGAGTGGGGGTATGGGTCACGTGGAGCCTGGCAGACTACGTTAAGGATGTCTTTAGCAAAATGATGAAACCCCGAGAGGGCCTGACATCTACACTTCCACGTGTGCTATGACCTGATGCCTTTACCTCCTTGCAGTACAACATCCTTTGTCAGCATGATCAGGTGTAAATAATCCCCCTGTAGCCATTCCTACTAGCGTTGCCCCCAGTCCTTTTGCTACCCAAAAAAGGTAGGGAAAAAAAGGGAAATTTGTATTTTTTAAAATGTGTATTTATAAGTAGAATGCTAGCGGTTTCTGTTTGTGTAAATGTACAGGAAATGGAGAATCTGCTTTTGCAGGGAACTGACAAAGTGTTAAGTTCTTCACTTTCAGCTGTAAACTTGTTTCCCACAAACAAAGCCAAGGCACATGGTGTCCCGGGGTCTGTTTTGGGGACAGCAAGGTGACACAAATGTTTGTAATTACCTGAAGGTAGTCTGTAAATTGGGTAGTTTCATTAGACACTGAGCGATGACCACTTAGATTTCATGTGTGCTTTGACTTGTTTGCTGAATGGAATTTTTGTTTCCATTCTCTCCCTTTGCCCTCCCCTTCTAGAAGTACGTCAGGGGAACCAAAAGAAAGAGACAAGGAAGAGGGTAAAGATTCTAAGCCACGTTCTTTGCGGTTCACGTGGAGTATGAAGACCACTAGTTCAATGGACCCCAATGACATGATGAGAGAAATCCGGAAAGTGTTAGATGCAAATAACTGTGATTATGAACAAAAAGAGAGGTTTTTGCTTTTCTGTGTCCACGGAGATGCTAGACAGGACAGCCTCGTGCAGTGGGAGATGGAGGTCTGCAAGTTGCCGCGGCTGTCACTGAACGGGGTCCGCTTCAAGCGAATATCTGGGACATCTATTGCCTTTAAGAACATTGCATCTAAAATAGCGAATGAGCTTAAGCTGTAAAGAAACTCAAATTTACAGGATCAGGGAAGATACATTCACATATGAGGTACAGTTTTGAATGTATTGGTAATGCCTAAGGCGATTGGCCTGTGAGTATCCCCCCATGTAGAATTCGCCGTTCATGCAATAAGGACATACATAGTTAGGGACTGGACAACTCAAGTCCGTGTGAAGTATACTAAATACCTGTAGCTAAAAAAGTAGGTTTCACATGTACAGGTAAGTATATTGTGTATTTCTGTTCATTTTCTGTTCATAGAGTTGTATAATAAAACAGATGATTGCTTAAAGAACTTGTATAGTTGTCTAGATTTCTGCACATAAATGTATGTTTGACACTTTCAGTTGGAGATGTTCTTCCCTGTTATTTACATTCTGGTGGGTTTTTTAAATTCTTACCTCCATCATGCAATTTTGAAAATTGTGTCCAGAATTAAAAGTGCACAGAAATAGTCTTTAAAGTTGTAGCATGGACTTCTAAAAATTATTTTTAAATCCTATTTAAATTTAAACCAGGAGCTGATAAATAGATCAGCTTTACTGTACACAGAATTATTCCTGCTTACCTATGCTCTTCTCCTTGTTCTCAGACAAGGTGTAGTTGAGAAAATACAAAATGTTTACAGTGTTGGCACTTAGAGTTTTTAAAATGAGCTACATCAAAATATTAATAGCTTTGCCTTGAGCTAAGAAGTACTGGGGAAAAAGTTAAACCTGTATCACATTTCTTTTAAACTTTAAAGTGTTTTCTGGCCCACTGCTAAATGTAGCAGCAAAATTAAAAAGAATCAACACTCCATCTGGCTATTATAAATGTAAACTGTCACTTAGGTTTGCTGCCTTCTGAATACCGCAATGTAATTGCGGAAATAGAATATCGGGACTGTCTCATAGCACAAACTCATCTTTACAGTGTTGATCAATGCGTCAGTTAAGAAATAATGCCACCTCAGGAACTAACTGGCATTGGGAACATTTACCTATTCTCCTCCCATCCTTTTCACCTGCCCCCGACACAGTAATATCTGTAAGTACTTAGGAGACTTTTGAGCAAAACCTACTATTTATAACAGTGTATTACTGATTTACGCTTACGTGGTTGTTGAGTTTGTTCCCATGTAACATGTTTGTTTTTAATATTTTGCCAGATTTCTTGTATTTGTTCCACATTGTTATGCCTATAATGTGCAGCTTTGTAATTGGGCATTTGCCTCCTTTTCTTTCATAATTAGTGATATATGCGATGTAAAACCACTAGGAAAGGTACATTTTAATACTTGTTATTTTTTACTGAATTAGCCTTGGAGGTTGACTGTGCAATGTTATTTAATGTTGTAATTACTGTAATATCAACATATGGGCCCCATCTGCACACTCCTGAGAAATGGAAAAGGGTATTCAAATTTTATCAGTTCAAAGGAGAATAAAGCTGTGATAAATACTGTAATTCTAACCTACATCAGAAAGCTCTACGTGTAGGTGATGTGCCATTCCGTAATGGCATCCAGACTAGGGTGAATTTTACATTCTGTACTGTACTGTGACGTAGCTTTCCTCTGTAACAGTTCTGTTCTAAAATGAAGTGTATTTTTGCCTTAGCAAAGGATGGTGTTTGGAAAAAAAAAAAACTGTGTAGCCCCTTTTTAACCTAGTGTTCATTCAGAAAAACTGATGCAAATCTTTATTCACTTTCACTGGTGCACACTGAAA
Organism: Neomonachus schauinslandi; assembly: GCF_002201575.2. Lineage (NCBI taxonomy): Eukaryota > Metazoa > Chordata > Mammalia > Carnivora > Phocidae > Neomonachus > Neomonachus schauinslandi. The sequence continues at coordinate 11,422,213 of NC_058408.1, read as the reverse complement.
TTTTACTTGAACAGTTCTCATAATAAAGCACTTGTCTTCTGCTCTTTATCAGAATGTGAATTACCTGTTTTTTTAGCACAAAAGTATTCTGTATGGGGAGTTTATTTCATGTGTTCTAAATTTAGTTGGCAGGGGGTGAAGCTATGTGGGTTTTCAAAATGTCGTCATGATAAGAAAAATTGACTCCTTTTATGGGAATTCCTAGCATCAAAACACTTTAAAAAAAAAAATTGCCATCATGCCTTTTCCAACGTAGAAACTGATGGTTTGGCTTTTTTGGTTTTTTGGGTTTTTTTACATTTTCTCACTCTGGTTAACTCTTACATGTTTGTGGCAAGGAATTTTACCTCAATATATTTTATAAACTAAAAATGAAATCTTGATAAGCACTTCAGATTTTCCCATTTTATATGACAACATAACTATTTTTAGAAGAGTTAGAGGAATTTTACAATATGTTTGCGTAAATAAATACCACTTATATTCACTGGCTATGTGATATCAGGGTTTCCTTGGTTTTGTTTAAATATTATTTGACATAACATCCCTAAATTCATTATTTTGTAGAGACGAGGATATAGTATTGAATTTGATAAATAAAAATTTGACAAATAATAAAATGAAGTATACTCAAGAATCTTGACCCAATAATATTGTCTAAGGTAGGATTTGATTTAAAACCTGTAAGACCTTGGGGCACCCCGCTGGCTCAGTCGGTGGAGCATGCGACTCTTGATCTCGGGATCGTGAGTTTGAGCCCCACATTGGGAGTAGAATTTACTTTAAAAAAAAAAAAAAGACCTTTTGTGAAGTGATTTTCACCAACAGAATCATTTCACAATGTGGGCAACAAAAATAACGTGATGAGTGAGACACCAATTTACTGTAAATAAGTGAGCCCAGTAGAATGCATACATTAATCACAGTGGTCTCTGCCTTCGTTTTTAAGTCTGTCGCAGTACCCACTGTGTCTTAAGACCTATGAAAGAATTGTAAAAGATGGTTCCTACTTCTCCCGAGATTTTGGTCCATTTTGGAAAGACAAAATGTAAGACCCACAAAACCGTAAAAAGCACACCCACAGAGGAACAATGAAAGTGCCCAAGCAAGCAGACAGTAGCTGCCATAGGAATTCAAGGAAAGGTGAGTTTTGCATAAATAGGAGAAAGAAAGACCTTTTGAGGATTTGGGGATGGATAAAATTTAAGAGGCAGAATGGAAATGATCTTTTAGGAAGGAACGTGTGAGAAAAGGCTTGTAGCTAGTAGTGACTATAAGACATATGTTAAAAATGCACCACTTAGGGGGGGCACCCGGCCGGCTCAGTTGGGGAGCGTGCGACTCTTGATCTCGGGGTCATGAGTTCAAGCCCCACATTGGGGGTAGAGTTTACTTAAATAAATATATAAAATAAAAAAATTTTAAAAACACCGTTTATTCTAGGGAGTGGTAGGATTCACATAGGCTGACGAATAGCGGGTTATGTAAAGCACAGATCAGTAGCCTCAGCTTGGACTTGACTTGTGGTTAGACGGGAGCGATTAAGAGGCTTTACAAGCCAAAGAAATACTAGTAAGTTGTGTCTAAAAGAAGAGCCAATTCATTAATTTAGCAACTTTGTTGAGCGCTACTGTACATCAGATTCTAGGGGAAACAGTAAAAAAAAAAAGAAAAGAAAAAGAAAAATTTGTGGGCTGGTCGAACGCTAGAGCCACGAAGATCTTGTCAGAGATCTTTTCAGGATCAAAAAGGGTGAAAGGAGTATATTTGAGAGACATTTCAAAGGATGGATCAACAAGATACCGGGAGTGGGACATGCACTCTAAAAGGATGAGCATGTGATTCAGGTTTCAGCTCGCATATCGAGACTTCCACTTCGATCTAACACGGATAACAAGTTCCAGAGTTACCCACCTCAAACAAACAAACAAAAATAGACAAATATGTGAAATAACAGATGCATGCGATGTTTTCATTTTGATGAAATGTTCTCAGGACATTGGCTATCAGTCAATGGAGGACAGTGAACCCTGAGAGAAAACAAAGGAAATAAATCCTACGGTCGACCCAGCTATTTCCGTTGAGAGAGTTTCCAGGCTGTGGCACAGGGAGGGGGAACCCAAGTAGAACCTGGTGTTCACCCTCATTAAGGAGCCAGAGCTGAGAGACCAGGGAGATGAAGACAGCTAGAGTCTGGAGGGGAGAGAGCTTTACGAAAGCCTCAAAGATCTGCAGAGATCAAGCATGTGAGAAAACTGCTTAGGCCCGCGAAAGAGCCACCTGGAAGTGTTAGAACGATCGAACCTCCTACGGAAGTCTCGCCCTTTCCAGCCAGCCCTAGTGAAAACTCATGATTCCTGGGTCAGCGGGTAGAGTATTCAGAAGTTTTGCCTCAGTAGTGGAAACTTACTGGGTCCTGTGTAACAAAACTTAATTATTCAGAAGGATAACTGAGTAATTAAACTATGTCCCAGAACAAAGTTTGAAAATATTAATAGGAATACAAAATGGGCATTCAGCAACATGGCGTGATATTCACAGTATCTAGTAGCATCCATTCAAAAGTTTTCCTGCATGCAAATATGAGGGAAAATACGACCCTTAACGAGGAGAAAAAAGTCAGTTGACGCCAGAAATGGCAGAGGTGATAGAATTAGTAGACAAGGACATTGAAACAGTTATAATAACTCTATATTGTATGTTCAGAAAGCTGGAGGAAAGATTAAATATGTTAAGTGGAGAGGTGAGTGGTATAAAATAGCACCACTCTGACATCTTGAAATGAAAACTACAATTTCTGAGAAGAAAAACGCACTGGATAGAATTAGATGAGACATTGCAAAAGGAAATGATCGTGAACTTGAAGACATAGTGATAGAAACTATCCAAAATGAAACAAAAAAACAGCTGAGAAAAGATGGACAGTGCATCAAATGAGCTAAAGGACAATGTCAAGCAGCCCAGTGTTTGCCCAGAGTGCCTGAGGAAGTTGAGGTGGGGAGAGACACTCAAAGATATGAGGGCTAGAATGTTTCTAAATTTGCTAGAAACCATAAATCAACAGACCCATAATGTTTAACAAATTCCAGGGTCAAGAGACATGAAGAAAAAGATATCAAGGCATATTAAATATAATTGCTTTTAAATCAATGGTAAAAAATAAAATCAGTGATAAAACAGCAATTTAAAATAAGCCACAGAGGGGCGCCTGGGTGGCTCAGTTGTTAAGCATCTGCCTTCAGCTCAGGTCCTGATCCCAGGGTCCTGGGATCGAGCCCCGCGTTGGCTCCCTGCTCCGCGGGAAGCCTGCTTCTCCCTCTCTCTCCCACTCTCCCTGCTTGTGTTCCCTCTCTCTCTGTGTCTCTCTCTATCAAATAAGTAAATAAAATCTTTAAAAATAAATAAAATCAGCCACAGAAAAAAAGACCTATTATGGAAAGAGGAACAAAGAAGAGAAAACAGACTTCCTGTCAGACACAATGTAAAACAAAAAACCAGTACTGGAAAAAATAAAAACTGTCAAACTAGAATACTCAGATACAATATTTTTCAACAACAAACATGAAATAAAGACTTTCAGACACAGAAAAGCTAAAAGAATTCATCACCAGCCGACCTGATACCGTAAGAAATGTTAAAGGAAGTCCTTCAAGCAGATGGAAAAGTATGCCAGATGGGAATCTGCCTCTACACAAAGGAACAAAGAGCCAAATTAACAACTATGTTTAGAGCAAAAATAGTAACAATGTTGTTATAAGATTTGTAACATGTAGAAGTAAAACTCACATGAAAATGTAGCACAAAGATCTGAAGATTTTTGCAAGGTTCTTTTTACCTTATGTATAATGGTAAAATAGCACTTCAGCATAGATTTTAATAAGTTGAAGATGTATACTATAGACATTTTTTAAAAACCACTGAAAATATACAGTGGAGTTACAGCTAATGAAAAAAAAAAGGAGATAAACTAGAATTAAAACAAAAGACAGGGGCGCCTGGGTGGCTCAGTCAGTTAAGCGTCTGCCTTCGGCTCAGGTCATGGTCCCAGGGTCCTGGGATCGAGCCCCGCATCGGGCTCCCTGCTCCGCGGGAAGCCTGCTTCTCCCTCTCCCACTCCCCCTGCTTGTGTTCCTTCTCTCGCTGTGTCTCTCTCTGTCAAATAAATAAAATCTTAAAAAAAAAAAAAAAAGAAAAACAAATGGAACAAAAGAACAGATAGGAAAATAAAAAACAAACAGCAAGTGGAAGCTTTAAACCCAACCATATCAATAATTACATTAAATATAAATGACCTAGGGGCACCTGAGTGACGCAGTCAGTTGAGCATCCAATCCTGATTTCGGCTCAGGTCATGATCTCCGGGTTGTGTGGATCAAGCCCCATGTTGGGCTCCATGCCAGGCATGGAGTCTGCTTGGGATTCTCTCTCTCCCTCTGCCCCCCCCAACACTAAAAATAAATTACATATACATATATATTATATATATATCCTAAAAGCCCCAACTAAAAGGCTGCAATTGTCAATTTTTTTTTAAAAGATTTTATTTATTAGAGAGCGAGAGAGCACAAGCAGGGGGAGCAGTGAGGGAGAGGGAGAAGCAGGCCCCCCCCCACTGAGCAGGCTCAATCCCAGGACCCTGAGATCATGACCTGAGCCGAAGGCAGCCGCTGCACCGACTGACCACCCATGGGCCCCTGTCAAATTGTATTTTTTTAAAAAAAGCTATATGCTTATGAAAAACCCACTTTAAATATAAAGACAGGTTAAAAGGATCAAAGAACGGTGAGCTACATGGTTTAGAGGTAAAATAATGTTCGCTTTCAGGCTTAAAAATCCCAAAGTCATAGAATAAAAATCAAGCTTAACCACTCTATTTCACAGACAATAGACTGCACCTCAGTACAATAATTTAGATGCCCGCTGAGGTGACAGGCTCGGAATGGAGACGTTCTGTAGACAGGAGATATGACTTGTAACATGGGTAAGAAGCAGGTAAAGGCTTATTTGGGTGTTACCAGCAGTATGTGATCAGGAAATGAAATAAAGAGTATGTAATCCAAGTCTAACGATGGGTGCTTGGGGAAATAGTAAGTAAATTTGTGGATGTTTTCAAATGGGAAAATTATAAACCCTGTGTCTATGGGTTTGGAAACATGAAAAATGAATTCCTTATAGTAGATAATTCAGTATTTTTCTTTCTCTAAATTAATATTCTGAATTGTTCTCAAAACTTAGATTATATATTTTTATAGACACTAGTCTACATGACATAATTTTTTGTAAAGTCACCATGGATAAAAGTTAAATTTTTTTTTAATTCATCTCATGGGTCTCTAACATCATTTGCATTTTCTGTGTATGAAACTGAACACCACAGTACATTTTTTTTAAAGATTTATTTATAAGAGGGTAACCAGGTGATGTGTATTAGGGAGGGCACGTGTTGTGATGAGCACTGGTTGTTTTATCCTACTAATGAATCATTGAACATTACATCAAAAACTAATGATGGACTATGTGTTGGCTAACTGAACATAATAAAATTTTTAAAAAGATTTATTTATAAGAGAGAGAGCGTAGGAGCAGGGGGAGGGGCAGAGGGAGAAACAGACTCCCTGCTGAGCATGGAGCCTTATGTGGGGCTTGATCCCAGGATCCTGAGATCATGACCTGAGCTACAATCAAGAGTCAGACACTCAACTGACTGAGCCACCCAGGCTCCCCACCACAATACATTTTTATGAGTATAAAGCAAGAGGTATGTGAAGGAGGAAGATAACATGATGAGGGTGAATTATCTGAGGAAAAAAAGTGAATTAAAAAAAATTACAGCTAGTACATCAACTTTTTCCAAGGCTCTTAGCCATACACACACACACACACACACACACACACACTGTATAATATAATAAGCCCCCAAACTCATTTGTAGATATGGAATCCTTTGTAAGGAACATTATCTTGTGTCTTTAAGAAAAATTTCTAGCTAGGTAACAAAAGCTCTACCATATGATCACGGCAAATAGACATGTTCTGTAAAATTTCCTAAATAATTGCACCTCATTCGGCTTACACTCAGTAGTTGGGTGGTAACATATTTAAAATATAGACCAAATGTGGGCAAATGTCATTTCAATCTTGATATTTTTCTAAGAAAAAGTAATTTTGAAAGAAAGTTTAGCAATATTCACTTTGAAAATTGGAATATGGGGGCACCTGGATGGCTCAGTCAGTTAAGCATCTGCCTTTGGCTCAGGTCATGATGGCAGGGTCCGGGGATCGAGCCCTACCTTGGGCTCCCTGCTCAGCGGGAGCCTGCTTCTCCCTCTCCCTCTGCCCCTCCCCCTGCTTGTGCACTCTCACTCTCTCGCTCTCTCTCGCTCAAATAAATAAAATCTTAAAAAAAAAAAAAAGAAAATTGGAATATGAGGTTGAAAAAAACTGGCTTTTGAGAAACACTAGTTTCAGATCATTTTTCATTAAGTCATGTTTTAACTGAGATGATGCCATGGAAATAGTAAAGCAAGTAAAACCATGGAAAATCCCACCTCTTTAATGTTTGTGAGAAATCAAACTTCCTGAAACATTTTATATAATGTCCAACTCATGGTCTTTTCATATATAAGCAAAGCCAAGTTCATTATAGGTTCTCAATGCTAATATTATCAAAGTGGAACCTGAGTTATGTTGAGTTGATTATTTTTTCTTTATGCCATCAGTAGTTAAATCATTCTTCATGAGGTATTCTGAAGTTTGATATCATTGTACCCACTTGGGACAAATTTTTCAGCTCTAATTGTAATTTGTACAATTATTGTTATCCATGCCTAGAGTAACTGATAATAAACTTAGTCCAAGAATCAAAATAGCATGGATTGAAAGGGCTCTCATGATGCTGGATCTCCTATGGGCTGGCTCCCAAAACTGGTCATACTGCTGCTGCTTCAACAGCAACAGGGACAAGGCCAGCCCGCCCTAAATACTCACAGGGCCAGACACAAGAGCACAAAGAAGACCATTGTCCCAAAGCACTCTCTTCTCCCACCCTCACCCCCCCAGCTCCATCCTACAGCAGGAGATGCTCGAAGCACAAGTATGTGGACAGTTTATGAATCTGTCTGTATGTCCTTTAACCACTTATGAGTCTGATAAGTCTATTATCATGGAGCTCACTCTTCCATGTTTTGATTTTGCCAAATATTTAGCTTAAATCAAGTATACTTTCCATGATACTCATTCATAATAACATTAAGAAAGGAAGGAGGAGGAGGGAAGGCTTATCTACTATGTTTTTCTTAGTGAACCCATGCTTATTGTTCATAACTATCTTTCATTTTCAAACATTTTTCTAGAAATCAGTGTTTACCTGTTTTGTCTGTCTCTTGGTGCCTCCCCTATTTGGCTCAGTTTTGCAAAGGACACTTAACAGCAATTTAGAAAGTTTATCCTTTAAGCTGTTCCTTTGCCTTTGACTGTTATTTTTCCATCTGGGAGTCCTAAAATAATTCAGAGGGGCAATAAAAATAATCTTACACTTCTCTTGTTTAAAGGAATAATAAAATGTTTTCATCCTTTTCTTATAAAAGTGACCTGTTCAATGAAAATTTAGAAAATAAGGCTGGGTCTGGTTCAAGATGGCAAGGTGGGAGGATGCTGAACTCACGCGCTCCCTTTGACACACTGAATCTAGAACTACACATTGAACAGTTCCCTCTGAAAGAAAACCAACAACCAGCTGAGCGACGCCTACACGTTGGGCAAAAAGCCCCATACACCAAAAGGGATAGGAGACATTGAGACAGAGGCACCATAAACACCACTCCCTGCTCTGCGTCCCACAATCAGAAGGAAGCTCTTCTTGTAGCTTCTCCCTAAGAGGCAAAGAGTTGGAAAACCACATCTGGCACCCCAGCTTTTATGACCCGAAATCATAAAACTCATAGAAGAAAACAAGCAGCAAGCTCTTGGACCTAGGTCTTGGTGAGGACTTTTTGGATTTGACAACGAAAGCAAAAATAAACAAGTGGGACCACATCAAACTAAAAAGCTTCTACTCAGCAAAGGAAACCATGCAGAGTGGGAGAAAACACTTGCAAATCATATCTAATAAGGGGCTAATATCCAAAATATATAAAGACAACTCAATAGCAAAAAAAAAAAATCCAATTAAAAAATGGGCAAAAGATCTGAATAGACATTTCTCCAAAGAAGACATACAAATGGGCAACAGGTACATGAAAAGGTGCTTAACATCACTAATCATCAGGGAAATGCAAAACCACAAGGAGATTTCACCTCACATGTGTCTGGAATGGCTATTATCAGGAAGACAACAAACGCTGGCTAGGATGTAGAGGAAAAGGAACTCTTGTGCGTTGGTGGTGGGAATGCAAACTGTGCAGCCACTATGGAAAACAGTGGAGCTTCCTCAAAAAATTAAAAATAGAGCTACCATGTGATCCAGCAATTCTACTTCTGGGTATTTATCCAAAGGAAACAAAAACACTAACTCAAAAAGATATCTGCACCCCCATGTTCATTGTAGCTTTATTCACCATAGCCAAGACAAGGTGACAACCTCAGTATCCATCAGTGGATTAATGGATAAAGAAAATGTAGCATATATACTGTGAAATAAGTCAGAAAGACAAATACCGTATGCTCTCACATGTGGAATTGAAAGAAAGAAAAGGAAAAAAAAATGAAACTCATAGATACAGAGAACAGATTGGTGGTTACCAGATTTGGGGGGGTGCAAAATGGGTGAACGTAGTCATAGGTACAAAATCCCAGTTATAAAATACAGAAGTAAAAAAAAAATACCTCATGGAGATACAATGTACAGAATGGTGACTGTAGTTATGAATACTGTCTCGTGTATTTGAAAGTTCCTAAGGGAGCTGATCTTAAAGTTCTCATCACAAGAAAACAAGTGTAACTCTGTGTGGTAATGCATGTTAACTAGATTTATTGTGATCATTTCACAATATATATAAATATTGAATCACTGGGGCCCTGGGTGGCTCAGTCGGTTAAGCTTCTGCCTTGGGCTCAAGTCGTGACCTCAGGGTCCTGGGATGAAGCCCCACGTCGGGCTCCCTGCTCAGCGGAAAGTCATCTTCTCCCTCTCCCTCTGCCCCTCCTCCCTGCTCCTTCTCTGCCCCCCCCCCACAAATAAAATCTTAAAAATATATATATTGAATCATTACGTTGTACACCTGAAAGTAATACTATGTCTATTATATCTCAATTTTTTAAAAAGAAACTATGGAGAAGCCAAAAGCAGGAAACAATCATCTCACCATCCAGAAACTACTGTTAATATTTTGCTCGATATCCTCCAGTCTCTTGCCGTGGGAACTTCTGTATATGATCACCTTGAGCCTGACAACTGGGGACTGATCCAGGGAAGGGCATGGTTGCAAGATGGCAGTAGCCCATACCGAGCTTTACTTGGATTGTGCTTGGACCTGCAGCCTCGGAGGGGAAAGTCCAAAGCAGGAGACCTTCCAGAGACCGCATCCTGGAGCCTCCACCCAGAAGGAGAAAAGGACAAGAAAACTCCCAGAGGAGAGATGAATCGGGAGGGAGGGTTTCCTGTGTAGGTGCTGTCTCTCGGCAGCATGGGGGCGAGTCTCTGAGTCAGAGAGCTCTGGAGGGTAGTGCAGCTTGGAGTCTTACAGCATGGCATCGCTTCCCTGTGAAACCTAAAAAAAAAAAAGTCAAACTCAACAGCGAGTATACATATATCAAATCATCATATTGTACACTTTAAATACATTATAATTGGGGGAGCTTGGGTGGCTCAGTCAGTTAGACGTCCGGCTCTTTGTTTCAGCTCAGGTCATGATCTGGGGGTTCTGGGATCAAGCACTCCCCTCGAGTCGTTTTGGGCTCCCCATTCAGCGGGGCGTCTTTTGTCCTTCTCCCTCTGCTCCTCCCCACTCTCTCTCTCTCTCTCAAATCAATAAAATCTTAAAAAATGTATGTTATAATTAAGTTTGTCAATTATACTTTAATAAAGCTGGTGGGGAAGAAAAAGAAGAAAAATAGAATTCCCATGTGATCCAGCAGAGCCACTCCTAGGTATGTACTTACTCAAAAGAACTGAAAGCAGGGACTAGAACAGACACTGGTACACCCATGATCACAGAAGCATCATTCACAATAGCCAACAGGTGGATGTGCCCATTGGCAGGTGAATGGATAAACAAAATTTGGTGTAGACGTACGTTGGAATAGGAGCCTTAAAGAGGAAAACACTTGGATGAAGCTTGAAGGACACTATGCGAACTGAAATAAGCCAGTCACAAAAAGAAAAATACTGGAAGATTCCATTTCAGTGATGTAGCTAGGAGTCAATTTTATAGAGACAGAAAGTAGAACGAGTGGCAGCCAGGGGCTGGGGGAAGGGGAAAGTGAGAGTTGATGTTTAAATCGGTGCAGAGTGTCAGTTTTGTAAAATGAAAAGCATCTGGAGATTGGTTGCACAACAATGTGAATAGACATAGATTCTTAAGAATTACTGTTGTTTTCTACAATCAGAATATGTAATTCAACGCCTGCAGTTTCATTAGGTGGGCCTCTTCTGATGTTCTTCTTTCAAGATCGGTGACCCCAAATTTGTATACTTTTGGGTAGCATCTTAATGTCTCCTTTCGTCCTCGTTTAAAAGTATGATTTTTAAAAGGGATTTTACTTAACTATGGAAAGAAGTGAATCCATGAAATGAAACCATGTCTGGCACTTTGTAAGACCTTAATAAATGTTAGCTGTCTAGCCACAATAGAAGTTTGCTGTTACTGTTTTTCTTATTTGTTGCCAATATTTCTCACTTGCGGGGTACCTGGGTGGCTCAGTCGGTTGGGCGTCTGCCTTCAGCTCAGGTCATGATCCCAGGGTCCTGGGATCGAGCCCAACGACGTTGTTGGGCTTCCTGCTCAGCGGGGAGTCTGCTTCTTCTTCCCCCTATGCCCCCACCCCCTGCTCGTACACACTCTCTCAAATAAACAAATAAAATCTTTAAAAAATTTATTTCTCACTTGCTGTTTGTCTTTTATTGCTTTTAATGGTGGCTTCTGACTTACTGGTCTTTCCTTTATAATTTCTTCATCACTCTCAACCATAAAAAGTCTTCTTCAATCTTGATATTTAATACATATTTTCTTGCAGTTAGAAAAAAAAAAGAGAAATGAATCCAGACTGAAAGACTGGTTCGGATTTTTAAATTCTTGTCCACTTTGTGTTCTTAACATATCAGGGACAGATGTGGCCTGAGAAATCATCTCACTTATACCCTCATTTCTCTGATGAGGGAGTCAGCTTCGAAGATGTTATAAGAGATTTGGTTCAAAGTCTGACCCTGCAAGGTTTCACACTTGGGGTTCTGGAATTCTAGCTTGCCAACATTCTCATCAACAGCAACGCCTCTCACATGACTCCTTGTGGACACAATTTTAGAAAAGTGTGGTCTATAAAGCTGCATTTAAGTCATAATACATTTATCAATCAAAGACTCTGGTCTGTGTGAGTTAATCCCCGCTGCCGCGCTGAATGGATGTAATCCCAGCCAAAAGCACAAAAATGCCATCCCGTTTCTCTTAAAATTGTTGACACGTTGAAATTGTTGTTAGTTCCGGTTATTACCAGAGAGAACCACTAGAGGTCAGAGAAAACTCTGTCCAGGATGCAGTGCTCGTGTCCTACCACCTGCCACAGGGGGGACCTCACGGATCTTTCCCTACAGCAGACACCCCCTTGCCCTGGAAAAGTGCTTTGCCTCATGGCTCACATTATCTAGATTTAACTAAGAGCAAGTCTTATTTCCTCTGCCTACTCACGGATTTGAGGCTAATGTTCGCTGCTTCAGTTGGATTTTGCACTTTTAAAAATTCTTAAGATTATTTAAATCTTTCCATCTGGCTACAGAGACACCTTAATTTCATGCCATTGGATCCTTCGTATCCAAATGCGATGCTTTCACAAATTTTCTGGAACTTCATGGAATTCTGCATTTTTAAAATATTGTCTGAATCTACCAGGGCCAAAAAACCATAAAGATATTAAAATGACATCCAAAAATAACATAGTCTTTCATAACCAACTTTTTATGCCATATACTTTTTTGGATTAGAATACTGTGATGAACCGATGGCTTTTCACTGACTTCACTTGTTTCAATTACTGGTAGTCATTTTTGAAGTTATTTTTTTGGTGATTGAAATGTCATAGGTTAGCGGAAGCAATTCTTAAACTGCCCACGTAGGCTTTGGACAAAACTGTGCGGATTTTTTAAGTACCTTTGCTTTCTGGTAATAAGACAGGCCCATCTTACACCTGCCCTGTCCCAGAAATGCAATCAGTTAGTTTCCTAAGCCCCAAATGATATTAGAAACCAAACTGTGAAGACTTGGGGGTGTTGATCTGACCTTGTGCTACTGGGATGGTGTGACTTGCTGGGTGGTTCAGGGACAGAGACGGAAATACACACACACACAAATAAGTTCATAGCCATTTGCGGGGGCACCTGGCTGGCTTAGTTGGTGGAGCATGCCACTCCTGATCTTGGGGTTGTGAGTTCAAGTCCCACGTTGGGTGTAGAGATTATTTTAAAAATAAAATCTTTTAAAAAATAAGTTCGGGGGCACCTGGGTGGCTCAGTCGGTTAAGCGTCTGCCTTCAGCTCAGGTCATGATCTCAGGGTCCTCGGATGGATCCCCGCATCTGGCTCCCTGCTCAGTGGGGAGTCGTCTTCTCCCTCTCCCTCTGCCCCCCTCTCTGCTCGTTCTCTCTCTCTTTCTCAAATAAGTAAATAAAATCTTTTTTAAAAAATAAGTTCATAGCCATTTTCAATTTAGTTCTAATAAAACTTCCCAACCGTGATATTTAAATTCTTTTTTATACCCCACCTCCAGGCCCAAAATTTAAATTCTTAATCCTATAGTCAACCTACAATTTTGCCTCGTTTTCTTTGGTCATAGATGACTCATGTCACCATGTCACATAATTGTCACTCTTAAGCTCTTGATTTATAACAAAGCTAACAGAATGACTGATTTATTGACTTGCCAGTAAAAGAAACGGATCCAAAATAGTGATGGCAGTATTAACATTTATGATAAAACTGCTAAATAAAAATCAAATTTGTATTTGTACCTGCCTTTGTTCTTAGAGTATCCCATGGGATATGGAGTGAAATTACTCTGGTCTAGAGGACTCTGAAATAATTCCTCACTCTGTGGCCTATGGAAGTTCTGCCCAAATGTTTCAGTTCGTTTTTAGTTTGAAGGGGTCAGAGTTTGACAGTTCTGAGCTCTTACTATTTTAGCTTCTACTTTCTACTTGGAGCTATATTCAGCCACTGGCAAAAAGGTTCATTTTATTAGTTCGCATCATGAAAATAAATAGAAATACGTCAGCAGTTCCATCTCCAATGTACTAACTGAGAATTTCACACTGTCTGGCTCCCCTACAATGACTCATTGCACAGTTAGATGTGCAAGATTTATATATGTGCATTCTGCACAAGGCTGGACAAACCTAGTCAGACTTCTGCTATTCAGTTTCTCTTAATATACTTAGAATCTACAGTTTCATGTCTCCAGTTAGATTCTCATTGTACTAAATTCTCCCCTAATATGAAAACTTTTTGGTTATCTGCCTCCTCCCACCACCCCAGCCAGCTTTTCTTCTCTCAGTCATATATGACAGCTTTCCCTTCTAATCAATATATCATGTGCATGAAGCATTGTCATATCAAGCTACAGGTCTAAATAATGCTTTATTTAGTTTTATAATATATATAAGCCAAGATGGTTTTCCATGTTGCTGTTTTCTAAATACAGTACCAGTTATTTAGATATCTTAATCTACCTCCAGGAAAACTACACACACACACACACACACACACACACACACACACACACAGAGGTATTGGAATATATATATGTATTAGAACGGCATTCTACTGGCAAGGGAGAATATATACTGATGCAGGTTTTTCAGGTTTTGTCAGAAATATTCTTTTGGGGTGCCTGAGTGGCTCAGTTGGTTAAGCATTCAATTCTTGATTTCGGCTCGGGTCAGGATCTCAGGGTGGTGGGATCAAGCTGTGCGTTGGGCTCCGTGCTCAGCATGGAGTCTGCTTGTCTCCCTTCCCCTCTGCTCCTCCTGCTGCTCATTCTCTCATAAGTAAATAGATAAAATCCTTTAAAAAAAGAAATATTCTTTTAATTCATAAGGTCTTATTTTTCTACACATATATTTTTCTTTTTTTTAATTTTAATTCCAGCTAACATAGAGTACGCATACATTTTTCCATTAATATTATGAAGTGCAAATAGCTCAGTAGTTCTCTAAATCTTCAGTGGCTTTGGGAGAAAAAACAACCAAGTTAGATATGATTCCATTAGTGCATTGAAGAATTACTTCACATGTTATATATGCCACTTTAAAGCTTTATCCATAGGAGACTTCTGACTCTGCTCCTATTGTAGAACGATTCAATAGACTCTCAATCCGGTGATCATACAGATATAAATCTGTGCACACACAAATAAAAATCATATTCTCTGGTGGCATCAAGGAGTGGTGGGTGCAGGGCAGCCTTGATGAATGGCATTCCAGAGAGGGACAAGCCTCTTGTAGGTGGGCAGCCACCGAAGCTTCCATTCCTGGACCAGTCACTGAGCGGAGTGTGGGCTCGCCTGGCACAGAATGGTGACTCCCGGGGGGGGGGGGGGGGGTGCGGAGGACAAAAGAGCCAAGTTCTCAGTTATAGCATGAGTTGGCAGGCTGGATTGGAATCTGGAAGTGCCCCAAATAAAAATAAACCAATCACTCAGCCCTGTGATGGCCCCCTCTTCCCCAGAGTCGTGCACTAGACTGCGGAGAGCACTCGGCCTTTCTGGAGCATCCTGCACAGTGGTCCGCACCAGAGCCGTGCTGGAGTTGAAGCCAAAGATGCACCCACATGCTGATGCTGGGCTCCCAGCCCCTCCCAGTCCAGGTACTGACAAGATCAAAGCCTTCGGCCCCTTGACAGTTGTGGCCCAGAAGTTGGAGTCTGGGACTAAACAAAGGCAAACTCACTGGAGCTGTGGTCCAGCCCAGCCCAGCCCAGCCGGGCTAACTCCTGGTGGGCTCCTGATGGTCAGCCTGTCACAGTAGACCTGGACAGGAAAAACTTGCTCTCTCTGGGAAAGAGAAAACAAAATTTTGGGAAAGACTTCAGAATTCAAGAGAAACAATTTTGGGGAGACCCTTGTTTTATGATTGTACCAAGTTTTAGCTGTAACATCCTCCAAGTGCAATCTTGTTGTTTACACTGTATTTGCCTGAAGTCTTTGCTCTTTATCATTGGTGCAGAAACCCAGCCCCTTAAGGGAAATAAAAGTGTCATATGCCTTAAAATTCCCAATTTTGCATTCAGTGGGATCTGCACAATAACCATGATATATATTTTAAAGAAAATATTTTAAAACATGAATGTAGGTGTTAAATTTCTCCTTTCTATGATGCCATCTATTTTATCACCTTTTGAACTACAAGATATTTAATATAGAAGACTTCAAATTAAAAAATAATCCTTAAAACATATTTTTTTAACCTGAGAAGAGGTGGGGGTTGAGCACCCTCCCTTTCTGGGCTGCACAAAAACTGAGACTTCGCTGAAATTCAGCACCGCTCCCCTCTAACTTCAAATTCAGTCCTTGGAAAGTTAAACTGGTTACACTTGTCCTATGGTTTCTAACTGGTTCTTATCAGCTCCAGAGATATATTTCTTTTCGAGCCTAAGCTTCTCCTGTAAAGATAAACCAAGAGTTTTCAACAACTCGAATTCGTAAAATTTCAGGTCTATACAGATCCCCCCCTTCTTTTTTTCTTTCTTTCTAAATTCACACATTTATTACAAAACAAAAGATTAAAACAAAGTTTTTATATGTCGACAAATGGAAACCTTGTTTTCAATTAAGTATCTGTAACTGTTTCTATGTAATTTATTCTATTCCAAATACGCAAGTATTTTTAAGACTGTAAGGTCTCTAAGCATTTTTTTCAACTCAAGAACTGATGATATATTTTCATGAACCTTAAATTCCAGTGTTTTTGCTTCTCTGGAGGTCAGTTTCCTAATTTTATCAGTAAGGAAAGATTCCCATGGATTGGCACTCAGCATCCATTCACCCCCTTTCCTGTGCAGAGGCTGAGAGCTGAGAACATGTTCCAGAGAGCTTTGAGTGTGAGAGGGAATTTGGCAAGTTATAATCAGGTGCATGCCAGGAAGCTTTGGAAGGTAGGGGGTGGTGAAAGCTGTTTCTGCTATTTTTGCTGTTCTGATAGTAAGCACAGTTCTGCAGGTGTCAGATTTTTCTGTGCCAGATACCAGGTGTCTGTCTGGTCAAGAGGGGGCTGAGGGGCTGGGGGGCGGGGGGTGGTGTCCATGTTCTGTCGGCATAGACCCGGCAGGCATGGTTGGAGCTGGGGCTAACCGCGAGGGTTGGGGTGTCTTTGCAGCCAACAGCTCTCAGGTGTCTTTCTGGTGCCGCAGCTTCTTGACTGCACAAGCGACAGCTCTTTTGTTGTAGTAGTTACGCTGGAGGTGGCCTTTGGTCATTTGGAAGCTCTGAATTCCCTATACTAAATCCTGTCCCATGTGGCCATCCAGAAGGGCACACAGGCACAGAATAGGAAAGGCAGAGATGAACCACAGGACCTCTGGGGTCCTGAGGAGGGAGTAGGCAGTGGGGGATGAAAGGGCATTTGCTGGGCCACGACAAGTAGAAGAGAATGTTCCCAGCGGGGTCTCCTGAAGAACCAAAGGAAGAGCTTCAAACACCTGCCAGGTCCAGAGGGCAGAGACAACCGCTTGGGCAGGTACCAGTGAAGGACTGTTTCTGCTCTCTTCTATTTTGGCCTAGGAAGGGTCAGGAACTAGTCTGCAAGCCTGGGGAGCTCAGAAACATCAGGTGGGGGAAACAGAAGAGAAACTTATTGCTTCCTCACACCCCTTTATGTGCACGCAAACACACAAACTCACTCACACAGAGCCTCTATCAGGTGCTGTCTGAGGGAGGAGAGAAGATTAACTTTAAATCAAGTTCAAGGTGGGGCACCTGGTGGCTCAGTTGGTTAAGCATCTCACTCTTGATTTTGGTTCAGGTTCTGATCTCAGGGTGGGGGGGCTCCTAAGATAGAGCTCTGTGCTCAGCGGGGAGCCTGCTTGAGGTTCTCTCTCTCCCTCTGCCCCTCCCTCTCTCTCTCTAAATAAATGGATAAAATCTTAAAAAAAAAAAAAATCAAGTTCAAGGCTCTGAGTATTACATGGAGTTGAGCATTAAAATTATTTTAAATCAAGGGGCACCTGGCTGACTCAGTCTGTGAAGCATGCAATTCTTGATCTCAGGGTCATGAGTTCAAGCCCCGTGCAGGGCATGAACCCTACTTAATAAATAAATAAAATTATATAAATCAAGACCGTGTTTGCAACTTTGGAACTTTTTATTACCACTGTGTGATTAAAAAAATTATAAGGCTGCCTAAGTTTTCACCCAGCAGCAAGGGAAGCACTGTCCACACTGAATAACTTCTTTTTTCTTTTTTTTAGAGATTTTATTTATTTGAGAGAGAGAGAGAGAGAAAGAGCACGAGCAGGGGATAGGCAGAGGGAGAGGGAGAAGGAGACTCCCCACTGAGCAGGGAGGCCAACATGGGGCTCGATCTCAGGACCCCGAGACCGTGACCTGAGCCAAAATCAAGAGTCGGCTGTTTAACTGACTGAGCCACCCAGGAGCCCCCAAGCCATAAGAGACTCTTAAGGATAGAGAACAAACTGAGGGTTGATGGAGGGAGGTGGGTGGGGGATGGGCTAGATGAGTGATGATGATTAAGGAGGGCACTTGATGTGAGGAGCACTGGGTGTTGTATATAAGTGATGAACCACTGAATTCTCCTCCTGAAACCAATATTGCGCTGTATGTTAACTAACTAGAATTTATTTAATTTTTTAAAGATTTTATTTATTTATTTGACAGAGAGAGACACAGCGAGAGAGGGAACACAAGCAGGGGGAGTGGGAGAGGGAGAAGCAGGCTTCCGGCTGAGCAGAATCCTGGGATCATGACCTGAGCCGAAGGCAGATGCTTAACGACTGAGCTACCCAGGTGCCCCTAACTAGAATTTAAATAAAAATTTGAAGAAAAAAAATGTGGTGATATTTGAATAGTATTTTATATGGACAAAAACCACATTTTTGGTCCCTTGCACATTGTTTCTATTTGATATGCAGTCTGTGGGGGGAGGGGACTTTCTGAAGTCAGGTGTTTTTTTTTTTTTTAAGTAATCTCTAAACACCCGATGTGGGGCTAGAACTCACCACCCCAAGATCAAGAGCTGTGCGCTTCACCGACTGAGCCAGCCAGGCACCTCTGAAGCCAGTTTTATACACAGAAAAAGGACCGTTAAGACCTCTTTCATATATATATATATAAATTAATACTTACTTTAGTTACAAATCCACAAATCTAGCTTCCCTTAACCTTTGTTTTATTTTATTTACAAACCTAATTACTTTTATTTACAAATCTAATAAAATTTAACTATTACTGTAAGGGGGAATTTCACCATTCACTTAATTTCATTATCTTAAACATTTTAGATGACTTTTACAAACTTAATATATTTAATTTTCTTTTCAGGTATTTCAACTATGTACAAGGCTATGTAATTCTTACAAATGTAGTAAATTAAGTTTATTTTTATATTCCTTTCAATTTAAACCTTATAACTCTAAATCAGTTACTTAATCATACATTTTAAGTTGGAATCCTAAAACTAATATTTGTATATTCAAATAAGCTAAATTGTAAATATTTTATGTACTCATAGCAACATAGCCAAAGCATTCTTAAATGTATCATGCACTTTAATAGTATTAAAATATTAATGAAATTAATACCCCATATTATTTTATCTTAACTCTTAGTTTCCAAGAATTAAAAGATATTTACTGGCATAGAGAGCCTCGGTGGCTTAGTCGGTTAAGCCTGGGATTCATGATCTCAGCTCAGGTCTTGATCTCAGGGTGGAGAGTTCAAGGCCCCTCTTGGGCTTCACGCTGTGCGTAGAACCTACCTAAAAAAAGAGAGAGATTTACGCGCATAAGACAATAAGGCATTCCCTAGAAGGTTAAGATTCACCATGAACCAAGAGATGCATGATATTCCAGTGATATTGCTGAAAACCTGACTGTGATGATCACATCACATGCGCTACGCTTGGGCCAGAACTTAGCTTGCCCAGCCCCGTTGGTTTGCTGCTCCACTTTCTCACTGTGTGTCAGACTGAGATTAACACCGCGGACTCAGTAAACTTTGTGTTTTTCTTTAAGATTTTATTTACTTATTTTCTAGAGAAAGAGAGCACGCGCAAGCAGGGGGAGGAGCAGAGGCAGAGGGACAAGCCAACTCCGGGCTGAGCGCCGACTTGCGGCCGGATCTCAAGACCCTGAGATAGTGACCTCAGCCAAAACCAAGAGTCCTTCCCTCAACCGACTGAGCCACCCAAGCGCCCCAGAGCTTTGTGTCTCTGACTATATCCTTAGGATAGCTGTCTAGAAACGTATGGCCCTTTTTCAGGGATCTTGATGACTATTTTCTGATTGCCTTCCCAAAAGTGTGTCACTGGCGTGCATCCCATGAATATTGCATTATCACCACCGTCCCACCGCATCCTCCGCGGCACCGAGTATAATCTTTACTGTTATTATTATCATCATCATCATCGCCTCTGCCAATTTGAGCGTGGCAAATGACGCCTCGTTATTTGGGGTTCATTTATTCCGTTGCAAGTGCGGCTGAACGTGTTTCGTACGTTCACTGGGCACCCAGCTTTCGGGGTGTCCCCCGCTTTGGCCGCCAGGTAGGATGCGGGCAGGTGGGGCTGAGCGCGCAATTCCGGGCCCCGCGGCCAGGGGGCGCTGCCACCCAAGTTCCCCACCCCCACCCCTCTACCCACGCCCCGTCCGGGCTGGGGCGGGCAGGGGGGCGGGCAGGCGGGGGCGCAGGCGCAGGCGCGGGCGGGGCGCTAAGGTTGGCGTCTTTTCGCCCCGACCTTCGCCAGCGGGGCCATAGCATCATGACGGTGGGAGCCAGGCTCCGAAGCAAGGCGGCGAGTGGTTTTCTGCGCCGCGGGCCCCGGGCGCGAGCGCGAGCGCGGGCGGAGGGGGATGAGGAGGCGGCCGCCCTCCTGGAGCAGCCGGAGCGCGGGGACGAGGCGGCGAGCGGGGCGAGCGCGGGGCGCCCGGGGGCCCGCAGCGCGCGCAAGGTGCACCTGGCCGTCCTCCCCGAGCGCTACGAGCCGCTGGACGAGCCGGCCGCCGGCGAGAAGCCCAAGAGGAGGTACCGGCAGAAGCTGAAGAAGTACGGCAAGGTAGGGCCCCACGCCTGCCACCGCCCGCGGGCTCGGGGTGCGGGCGGCCCGACCCCCCGCTTCCTGCCCGATCGCCCGGAGGGTGGCGGTCGGGTCCCCATCGGCCGGCTGCGCGCGGCTTCTCTGGGCTGCCCCTGCGTCCCCCGGCCAGCAGTCGTTAACAGACACGGAAGAGGGTTCCGTCTGTCGACTGGGAGGTGAAGGAAAACTAAATCGCAAGTAATGAGAGGAGCCAAACCGGAGCTTTGCGGGAGGGCGGGGGGCACCAATCCACCGGCTCCTCCGGGGCTGGCCGCTTGGTCACATTCCCAGCAAGTCCCAACGTTCCCCGTGGTTCTCATCCTGGTGTGTCTTACACTCCCTTGCACAGTTGGTAGGACAGAAGTCCGTGTCCCTGTTTTACAGATGGGAATACTGAGGCATTTGAGTGGTTAGGTGACTTACAGAAGGTGACCCAGTTGGAAAATAGGGAGTTGCAAGCCAATTCATCTGTTCTCTGGCAACATCCTCGCCAGGATATCCCACCAGCTGAGAATTGGGTTATTCTCCTCAAGTATTCCCAAGGTTATTTCCAGGGCCTGGGAGCTCAACAATACATAAATAGGCACTTGTTGAATCTACTTTTCTCTTCCCCCAGCTGGCTATCGGTGTACTCTGGGACCTGCAGACATACGACTGCCTTTTGCCTTGGGGGCTGGGGGGGCAGAGGAAGGAGGGGAGACAGAGAGGAGGAGAGAGAGAGAGAATATGAATATGGGATAAAATGACAGTGTCCTTCTCAGAGATCAAAGCCCAAGGCAGTGCCCAGGTGCCTCTGCCTGGAATCACTTGAAGCTACTTCTGCCCCTGCCCCTTGGGGCTGGACAAGGCCACCCAGAAGATCATCATAAAACTCATTGTGTCCTGGCCAAAGGCCCCATCTGATTCACGGTCTCATTATCTGTGTCCTCCAGTGGCCTCTTAGCCTATCTAAAACCATCTGGTCTCTGCTCCTAGAAACTTTGGTGTATGATCCCCTGTAAAAGCCCGTCAGCAGCTTTGGGCCCAGTGTACGGGCAGGCAGTGAGTGGTACAGGATATTATTAAAAACTCTGAGGTCGGGGGCGCCTGGGTGGCTCAGTCGTTAAGCGTCTGCCTTCGGCTCAGGTCATGATCTCAGGGTCCTGGGGTCGAGTCCCGCATCGGGCTCCCGGCTCCTTGGGAGCCTGCTTCTCCCTCTGCCTCTCTCTCTCTCTCTCTGTCTCTGCTGAATAAATAAATAAAATCTTTAAAAAAACAAAACAAAACAAAACTCTGAGGTCGGGACTCTCAGGCTCAGAGTCCTGCTAGAACTGATCACCCGCTTCCTGGTCTCAGTTGAGCACAAAGAAACCACCACTGGCCTCTCAGCGGGCGAACGGATACTGTACCTCTCAGGTCGGGCAGGCACCTGAAGATGGTTTTTGGGTGCTCATTTCGTGCAGGGATTGTGCTAACCACTAGAGATCAGAAACCAGATACAGTGCGGTCCTGCCCTAGTGAAGTCCGTGCCTCCCAGGGAGATCCTGGCAGAGTCGGGGCGCCACCATGGAGCCTCATGGTACAGAGCCCTCAGGGATGAGGCTGTAAAGTCAGGGACAGTTTGAAATCAATGGTGACCTGAGAACCTGGCAGAGAAGATTGAGGTCTCACAGGTTAACGACGAGTTACTACCTCCCACTCACTAGGATGGCTATTATTTAAAAAACAAAGAACCAAAAAAAAAAAAAAATAGCAAATGTTGGCAAGGATGTGGAGAAATTGGAATTCTGCAAATTGCTAATGGAAATGTAAAATGGTGCAATTACTGTGGTACACAGTTTGAAGGTTCTTCCAAAAATTAAGCATAGAACTACCATATGATTCAGCAATTCAGCTCCTAGGTATATACCCAAAATAATTGAAAATAAGTACTGAAATATACATATATATATATTTGAGTGAGAGAACATATTCACATGTTCGTTGCAGCATTATTCAAAATAGCCAAAAGGTGGAAACAACTGATAAATGATAAAATGTGGCGTATACATATGGTGAAATATTAGTCAGTCATAAAAAGGAATGGAGTACCATTACGGGCCACAATGTGGATATGATGGAGGCTGGCTGGGTCCGAGGAGGGTCCTTGGCTCTGTGCAGGATGGCACTCAGAACTCGAGCCAAGAGGAAGTGAGAGCAGAGTTTATTGAAGACACAGAGAATATAGGTACAGAGTGTCTTGGAGACTTGGAAAGAAAGGTGAGTCTCGTCTGGGCATGGGGTTTTTACTGAGACTTGGCGTTTTTACTGAGGATAATGGGCTGGTGCAAGTGTCCTCTCAGGCATCTAGGAACAAAGACGAGTGTTGAGGTGTCTGTAGGTCATTTAGGTCCAGGAGCCAGGGATCTTGATGAGTCAGTCAGCGGTCTTGGAACCACCCTGCCTGGTCACTCCTTAGATGTTACCTGTTGTGCTGGGAGACTCCAAAGCAATTATTAAATCCTTGACCTTTACATGGAGAACATACATTATCTGTTCTATAAGGTGTGTCAAGGGCGACAGTGTAGGTCCTGGCCAAAATAGAAGCAGGAAAAAGAAGGAAAAAAGAAGTTTTTCGTGAGGTCCCTTTAGTTTCCCTGTCTCAGATGAACCTCGAAAACATTATGCTAAGTGGAAAAAACCAGACACACAGGATCACATACTGTATGCGTGTATGATTCCGTTTCTATAGAATGTCCCAAATAGGTAAATGCAGAGAGAGGGAAGCAGATGGGTGGTTGCCAGGGACTGGGGAGAAGGAAAAATGGGGGGGGGGGGGGCAAGTGTGTAACAGGTGCAGCTCTTCTTTTGGTGATGGTAAAGATGTTTTGGAAGTAGGTAGAGATGCTGGTCGCATGACACTGCCAATGTACTAGATGCTACCAAATTTTTCACTTTAAAATGGTTAATTTTTATAGCAGCGGAAGCTCGGTCATGTCTCACCCTAGTTCAGTAGACACCGGAAGCCGTATGAGAGGACACTGTCCAATTAGGGTTGGATGCGCCCTCTCTGCCTTCAACTTCCCACCTTCTTGGAGGTGTCTGGGAAGGTAACCAGTTAGGTCCCAACATGGAGGAAGAGAAGAGCCCACCCCTCTTTGCTGAAAATCTACGGCAACAGGCAAGCCTCCGCTAGAGGTGTGGGGAGGTAAGTCTCCAGGCTTTAGCCACCATTGAGTCTTTCCCTTTCCTGGGCCCAGTGGAATAAGGAGGGACCTGCAGACGCGCCACGTTGTTGTTGTTGTTTTATAAGATTTTTATTTATTTATTTATTTGACAGAGAGAGACACAGCGAGAGAGGGAACATAAGCAGGGGGAGTGGGAGAGGCAGGCCCCCCGCCCAGCAGGGAGCCCGATGCGGGGCTCGATCCCAGGACCCTGGGATCATGGCCTGAGCGAAGGCAGACGCTTAACGACTGAGCCACCCAGGCGCCCCCGGACACGCCACATTGTTAATGGATGGCTTTTCCTTCAAGGAAGGGGGCTTGGCAGTTCCTAATCATCTGTTCACCGCTCCAGCCCTGCACCCGACTCCCTGCTTCTGTTTAAAGAGAAGCATTGGGCCTTTGTGACATGCGAAAGGGTTTCTTCTCTCCTGCTGCCCTGGGGTCCCAGCCAGGCGCGGACCCCAGTGTCCAGCTGGTCCAGCCTCTTGAAGGAGGCTCAGGGCTCAGGGGCTGCGTGCCTGGACTCTTGCCCAGCAGCGTTCCCTGGTCATTTGTAAGTAATGACGCTCGTGCTCACGTGGTGCTTTCATTGTTCGGAATGGGCCATTTTCTGGGTCCAGGGAAGGGGAAGGAACAGACATTTGTTGTTCTGCTGCAGCATGCCAAGAGCTCTGCTGCGCATTTCATGGGTGAGACCCCTGAGTCACGCCCAGAACTTTGGAAAGTGCCCCCCCCGCCCCAGGGTGCAGCTGTGGAAGCTGGAGTTTAAGGAAGGTGCGCTGTTTGAGGCCGCACAGCTGGAGGGTAGCCAGGCTGGGAGGCAGGAGTCTCACCTGGCAGTTGGGTTGAGGGGACTAACCCCCAAAACTTAAGATGAGAGGTCGCCTTTCCCAGGCACCCCTGAGAGCCGCAGGAGGGGTGTGGATGAGGAAAGTACATACGTTTTGTCCATCAGGCAGCTGGGAGAGGGTCGGAGGGGGAAATACAATGCGTGGAGGAGACTTTAGCTCAAGAGGGAGAAAAACTGTCCTCCTGCTGGAGGTGGCAGCAGGTAAGAAACGCTCAAGGCTGCCAGGCTCAAGCCCCGCCCTGTGCCTTGTTGGTTTGGTGACCTTGGGCTGGGCCCACCGCTTCGCCTCAGTTTCCTTATGAGTAACAAGGGGTAAGTCGAGGGTTATGGGCAAGAGTAAATGCCCTCCCCGCAGAGATCTCCAAGCTCACCTGGCAGGTGGCAAGGCTTTTGTGACTGTTGGCTGCTGGCTTGGGCTGAAGGAGAGACCCCCGTAGGACTATTGACTCTCTGATTCGTTTTTAATCAGAACTCAGTAACCTCCTGTAGCTGATCGCCCGGCTCAGCGTTGTGCCTCGGTCCTCACCACATTTCAAAACTGAAGACTTGATCTTCATATTCAGGGGAAAGTGATCTTTGTTGGCAGCCGGGTTTTTGTTTTTGTTTTTGTTTGTTTGGGTTGTTTCGTTTTTTTTTTTTTTTTTTGAAACTGGAGGGGGCAGGGAATCCCTGACTTCCCTGGGGGTTAGTTGAATCCAGAGAACCCCCAGAAAGTGCCATCCTCGCACAGCTGTAATAGATCACCACCAACGCAGTGGTTTAGGACCAACACCAGCTGTACGGGTCTGGAGGCCAGAAATCCGAAATCCGAAATCAGTGTCACTGTGCTAAGGTCCGCAGGCTGGTTCCCCTGGAGGCCCCAGGGAGAAACCAGTTTCGATGCTCTTTCCAGCTTCCAGAGGTCCCCATCCTCCCGCATCCCAGCCAGCAGCAGAGGTCCACAGATCTCTCTGTCATGACATTGCCTTCTGTATGACCCCTGTGTCCCTCTTAACAAGGACGGTTGTCCTCCTTTGGGTCCTTATACATATATAGCGGCCCTTATAATGATTGGCCCCACCTGGATAATCCAGGACCATCTCCCCCATCTTAAGACCCTTAATTTAAGCACATCTGCAAAATCCCTTTGACCCTATAAAGCCACGTATTTACAGGTTCTTGGGACTGGGGGGCATTCTGCAGCCTACCCGCTCCCCTGGGTCCCCCATGCCTCATTGCTTCTCTGAGAGATTATTTGGGTTGAAAACTTGACCCACATCAAAGAATACAAAACCTCCCTCAAATGACACCGAAATGGTCATCGATAGATATTTTACATTTCTTTTTTTTTTTTTAAAGATTTTATTTATTTATTTGAGAGAGAGAGAATGAGAGAGAGAGAGAGCATGAGAGGGAGGAGGGTCAGAGGGAGAAGCAGACTCCTCGCTGAGCAAGGAGCCCGATGCAGGACTCGATCCAGGGACTCCAGGATCATGACCTGAGCCAAAGGCAGTCGCCCAACCAACTGAGCCACCCAGGCGCCCGATATTTTACATTTCTTTGTATCGCTTCTCTCGAACCTGTGTTTTGACAGTATTCCAGCTAATGAGCTATTTTAGTAGCTTTTTTCTAAATGGCAAAGATGAAGCGACGAGCAGTTTTTGCAAATAGCACGCTGAGCAAAGTGGATGTCCAAGGGCCAGAAATGTCAAGTTTAATGCAGGCCATCCGTGATTCTGGTTGGCATTACTTATAAAGGACCGTAAAGGACTGTTACACTTGCTCCCAGAGAACAGTCTTTTGTTACTGTTATTTCAGGGAGGGAAGTAAAATTCTCCCACTGAATCTTACTATACATTTAAGGAGATGTCTCTCTTAGCAACCTCGTGCCACCCCCCACCCCACGCATGAACCCTAATGTCTCACTGAGAAGTCAATGGGCACAATGCCAGGAGTCAGTGTCTAGAGAAGCCATAGATGTTACCTGGCTCTTTCCCGGGGCTCCTTATGGAGCTTTTGAGGTTCCAAAGGAAAGATCCGGGCCCTTTCTGGGTGCTGGGAGTACAGCAAGGAGCACAAGAAAGCCCCTTCATCTGGGAGAGAGGGAAGGTCAGCCTGCTAGACAGACAGACCAGGTTTGCCAGGCAGCGCTGGCCCTGAGCTTTGTGATTGTGATCAGGGGTTTTGAGCGAAACCAGGAATCTTAGGTGCTTATTGGAGTTGGGAAGGTCAGGGGTCTGGGAGACAAGGTGGGTGGTAGGGTCCAAGTCACCCACATGGATGTTGACATCATTGAGAGTGATGACGAAAGTTGGGGGTGGGAAGCAGAAGGGGGGGTGGGGTGGGCAGCAGCACCATCATCGATATGAGTGGGGGGAAGGTCTCTCTGCTTCCTGTTGCCATTCCATTTGAATCCCTGGGATGTCCCCTGTCCAGCACCAGGCCCTGCAGAAAAGGAGTGGATAGCGAGAAAGCAGGGTGTGATCGTTACCCTCAAGGAGCTAATCATTGTACTGGAGGATGCAGCAGTCTGAGAATAGCGGGAGACTCTGGAGACGGATGTGCGGGCTGGACAGGAATCTGCGCTGGAGATAGAGGGACGGCAGGGTGGGCTTTCAGATAAAGGTGAAGGAAGGAACCCTTAGCCCAGCTTCCAGATGATGCAGTGACTGGGCTGGAACAGAGAAGAGTAGGCTTTGGCTTAACAGTAAAACCGGGGCGCCTGGCTGGTTCAGTCAGTAGAGCATGTACGGGACTCTTGATCTCAGGGCCGTGAGTTCAAGCCCCTGGTGGGCATGGAGCCTACTTTGACAACAAAACCGGTTTGGTTTCAGAGCTAGCAGCCTCACTCCTGTTGGCTTTCACCTCCCTGGCCAGTGGCCCAGTGGCAGCCCCTGGGTCATGCTGGGGGAGCATCCAGCATGGGACCTATGGGGTGCTGAGCTCTGAATCAGGATGTCCGAGTTATCTGGAAACGTGCAGTGCTTGAAAGTACTTTGCAAGATGATTTGCCCTGAGAGAAGGCGGCAGAATGGTCCTTTACGTAGGTCACCGTGGCGTGTGAGGGACTACGGAGTTGCCTAACCCACCCCTTTGCTTTTCTCTTCTCTCCTGAAAAACAGAATGTTGGGAAGGTGGTCACCAAGGGATGCCGCTACGTGGTCATCGGCCTGCAGGGCTTCGCTGCGGCCTACTCGGCCCCGTTCGGAGTAGCCACCAGCGTGGTCTCCTTCGTCCGCTAGCGGGAGCTGCGGGGCAGACGCACCAGCACGGATGGAAGCTCCGCTCTGGGACCATCTCAGACCTGAACCCACAGAATCCTTGGAGGAAGTCAATGTCTCTCCTTGTTGCATTGGATGAATGTTATGAACGGAACGTGCCTGCCCATCCGCTGAGCTTTTCAGGACTCTAGGACACCCGTGGCTCCGATGGACAATCCCGCAGGGAATCCGGCCGTGTTAGGTTTGGGGTTTCAGTGTGCGAATGGCCGAAGGTTTCCCGCGCAGGTGGCCGGGGGGCTGGCCCAGAGGCAGACACCTGGCAGACGCTCTGGGTGGGTAGCGGAGGGGTGATTACGAGGCAGGACAGGGGTTTTGATGATTTGTTACGTTCTGGAAGGGTCGCAGGCTGACACGGCGCTCACAGCCCTTGGCTGCCTTGACTCTGGGGCCAGCAGAGGAGCTGTTTGTCATGCGCCCCAGCTCCTTCCTCCACCCCTTAGTCACCAGGGGTGGAATTAGGGGCTTGAGAAGAAGAAGGAAGGAAGGAAAATCTCTTTGAAGGTGGGGATGCTTTGAAAACTGTTGATGACGTGTGTGACTGTTGAAAGCAGATAAAGCCTGTGATCCCATCCCCCCCCCCCCCCCCCCCGGCCCCCTCGCCCAGGGACAGGAATGTGTTGCTGGCCTGGTGGGAGGGAGGGGTGCAGAGGCAGGCCAGTGGGCTGGAGAGGTGCTGGAGGGAGCCCTTCCGTGGGGCCCGGGCCAGGCCTGTGGCTGGCCGATGGCCGGGCCTCCTGACTCAGCTGCCAGGCACCATCGCCCGACTGCGCCAGGCCACCCAGAGGCGCTTTGTCTTGGGAGAGAGGGAGACACGGCGCCTGGCAAGGAAAGTGTGTGATTTAGAGAAGGAACCAGTAAGTAGGAGACAGGTGTCCTGGAAGTAGAAAGATGGTGGACAGGAGGAGCAGAAGTTGGGGAGCCAGGTCTGGTTTATCAGCCCTGGGAAACCTTAGGTGGGTTGGGCTTGCAGCTCCGGGTAGGGACCAGGGATGCTGGGGGTCTAGGGGTGCCAAGGCTGGTGCTGAAAATCCCCCTGGGGCCCATGAGCTCTCACTGGCTGCCTTTGTAGCATCCTTTCTTCTTCGGGGCTGCCAAGCTGGTCTCACCTGGATTCAGAGCTCAGCACTGCATGGATCCTGGGCTGGACACTCCGCCCAGGATGACCCAGGGACTGC
Organism: Neomonachus schauinslandi; assembly: GCF_002201575.2. Taxonomy (NCBI): domain Eukaryota; kingdom Metazoa; phylum Chordata; class Mammalia; order Carnivora; family Phocidae; genus Neomonachus; species Neomonachus schauinslandi. The sequence goes on along the minus strand of NC_058408.1, from coordinate 11,393,295 downwards.
CATTGGATCATTGGCCAGGGAGGTGAAAGAAAGAGGAGGCTCCTCTTAGCGTACCCCTCCGCCAACCCCCAGATAGGCCACCGTTCCGACTGTTGCCAGAATATCCAGAAGCCCAAATAGTTGTTGCTGATCAGTCTGTAGGGTGGGTGGCAACACCTGCGTGCTGCCCTGAGCAGTTCCCCAGGCCCAGCACAGGAGGCCTCAGTGCTCAGGCCTCACCAGTCAAGCCAACCAGGTGGCACCAGAACATGGAGAAGGTGGCTGGGGAAGACAGAGACAGATGGACAAAAAAAGGAACCGGTGTAGGAGAAAGTTGTAGCTAGACATTCTGGAGGCTCATGTTGAAGATGAACTTAGATCCAGTTCTGCATCATTAATATTTGTGAGGAAAAGAGAAAACAAACGGTCTTGTTTTCACTCAAATGATGAAAGAGGTTGACAGCTTGCCTGGGCACACTGGGACTCGGAGAAAAGAGACCGAAGTGGAAGAAAAAGCCAAGCAGAGTTTAGTGGGAGAGCCAGGCCTCCACGGCCCACAGGTGACGGGAGGAGGCAGCCTGTGATGGGCTTGGAGGATATCGCTCCCCGGCGGGCCCAGGGATGCTGACCCGCCCGGGAGAAGTCGCTGAGTCCCCTCGGAGCAATGGAAGTGTGACCCTGGAAGGGACCAGAGCTGCCCAGGCCTGTCCGATGAAGACCTTCCCCATCCCATCCCCAGATTGGAGATACTATCAGGCCAAGTATATTTGGCCCTGAAATTCGAATCGTCTGATTAAGAATCAGCCTAGAAATGTCATCAGTCAGAACCTTGCAGGGATTGTCCCGGGAGCCAGATTCCTGTGTACAGAAGATGACCTTGTCCAAACTCCCTGAGGGCTCATTTTCCCCGGGGACAGGGCATCTGTGTTGCAGATTACCTTTTTGCCTGTTTCTCAGTCTTCAGGTTTTTTGTTTGTTTTTTTTTTTTTTTAAATATCCGGGTCCACACCCTACTGAGAATTGAGTTTTAGAGCTTTGGCTTTACACGCTTGACCAAGAGGCTTCTTTTGTATCCTTTTCCTGCCCTATAATGTAAATAAAACCCTCAATTTGTGTAACGTGTCTGTGTGTGAAGTTTTTCTCCCCCTAACTTTCCAGCCTTGCTTCAGGTTCCTGCAGCGTCCAGCCAAGGCTGACTTCACATGGGGACCTCCCTGGGGCATCCAAGCCACTACGAGGAGCCCAGTGCCGCCCCAAGGCCCAAGGGGAGGGAAGGGTCCCCGATTCATCTGGAACTCTGCTTAGGTCTTAAGGAGGGGGAGGGGGTGCTGGTTCTCAGGAAACCCAGCAGAATAGGGCTCAGCTGAGACTCCTGTCTCAGCTCATGCATTTGTTGGAAGTGAACATTTCCAGAACCTCCAATAGTTGAAAACCGACCGCCGTGCCCCGTGCCGAAATAGGTAGCTTGAAGACAGAGTCTGGGTATAAGAAGGAAGATAGTTTATTACTTTGCCAGGCAAAGGAGACTGCAGCCGGCTAGTGCTTCCAAGACTGCAAGCCCACCCAGGGTAAAAAGGCTGAGGGGTCTTAGAGAAAAACGCAGGATCGGGGCAGATTCGATAGGAATCTGGTCCAAGCTGTGTTCACCCTGTCTTCAAGCTGGCTCTGGCCATCGGAGTGTTGTTACTACGTATCAGCATCGATACGGAGCTCCTGGAATGAAGGATTTTACAGAAACACAAGCGAAGGGGGGAGAGGGAGAGGCTTCAAGAACGAAGAGGGAAACTTGTTTTAAAGTCACGCCTTGCTGAAGCATGAGTGTGTCCATCTTAATTTCTGACCATCTTTACGTTTCTATAGGGGTTTCACGATTTTGATTGAGAGGCTCGGGTGGGACCAGGAAGCTGCGTTTTTCACTAGTGGCTTAGAAGATGGGGAAATGCTGGCCCCCGGGGGCTGCTGCAGGTTGCAACTGCCAGTGGACTCCCCAGGGGGGAGCCTGGGGTCTGACCTGAGCCGGGGTGGGGGGACCTGGAAGTTCCAACAAACACCCTCCTTGGGTTCTGTTAATTTGCTAGAGCGGCGCACAGAACTGGGAGGAACATTTTACTCCCTGTTACCTGTTTATTATAAAAGGATCTAGGGGCGCCTGGGTGGCTCGGTTGTTAAGCGTCTGCCTTCGGCTCCGGTCATGATCCCAGGGTCCTGGGATCAAGCCCCACATCGGGCTCCCTGCTCCGCGGGAGGCCTGCTTCTCCCTCTCCCACTCACCCTGCTTGTGTTCCCTCTCTCGCTGTGTCTCTCTCTGTCAAATAAATAAAATCTTAAAAAAAAAAATTAAAAATAAAAAAATAAAAGGATCTAACTCAGGAGCAGCTGGATGGAAGAGATGCACAGGGCAAGGTCTGAGCAGAGGGTACAGAGAGCTTCCTTGCCTCTCCAAACACACCCGTCTCCCCAGATCTCCAGTGTATTCACCAATCTGGAAGGTCTCCCGAAGCCTGTTTTTAGGGAGACATCATTATGTAGGGTGATTGATTAAACCAGTGGCAATTGGTAATAGAATTCAGTGTCCATCCCCTCTCCTCTCCCGGGAGTTCTGGAGGGAGGTGGAAAGTTCCAAATCTTTAACCACAGGGTTGGTTCTTTGGGCAACCTGGAGGCTTGTCTCATTAGCATAACAAAAGACACCTTGCCTGCTCTCACAACTTAGAAATTCCAAAAGGGTTTTAGGAGCTTGGGCCAGGAACAAGGACCAAGACCAACTCTATATTTCTCTCTTCCCTTTTTTCTTTTTTTAAGATTTTACTTATTTGAGACAAAGCATAAACGGGGGGAAGGGACTGAGGGAGAGGGAGAAGCAGGCTCCCCGCTGAGCAGGGAGCCAGACGCGGGACTCGATCCCAGGACCCTGAGATCATGACCTGAGCCGAAGGCAGAAGCTTCACAGACTGAGCCACGCAGGCGTCCCACCAACTATATATTTCTGATTATAAATCACAATAACACAAGCAGGTCAAGAGAAGCAGAGTGGTCCTGGGTAGCCTCAGATTATACTCCCTGGCAGGGCGGGGGTCACGTGTGTCCACCAGCTGTTAGGCATAGAGCAAAGCAGGAAGTGGGGGACCTTGGTGTCTTCAGCCACTTTGGAATCGCCCCTGCTGTCCCTCTCTGCCCCGCCCCTGCACTTTATCAGAAAACCCCCGACTGGCATCTGTGACCAAGAAGCAGGACCTGAGCTCAGGCTTCCTGCACCTTCCAGTAGTCCTCCAGGGCATGGTGGCGCCCTCGCAGACAGTGGTCCTGGGGCTGGGAAACCCTCCCAGCAGGCTCAGATTCAGGGAGCTGCTGCTGTGGGGTTTGCCCCCACGATGTCCTCCCCCCACCCCCCGACTCTGCAGGAGGACCGATAAACTGAATTTAACTTTGTGATGCCATCATCCCCAAACTGTTTTTTTTTTTAAGATTATTTATTTATTTATTTGGCAGAGAGAGACACAGCGAGAGAGGGAACACAAGCAGGGGGAGTGGGGGAGGGAGAAGCAGGCTTCCCGCAGAGCAGGGAGCCCGATGGAGGGCTCGATCCCAGGACCCTGGGACCATGACCCCAGCCAAGGCAGACACCCAACCGACTGAGCCACCTGGGTGCCCCCCCCCCCAAACTGTTTTGAAAACTTTATAGCTCTCTCTGTAAATGTATTTTATAATACAAATTATATACAGAGTTAAAGGGGAAAAATAATGCCCTCAGCATCCTTGTAAAGGCCGTATTTGAGAGATTCTGTGGTTTGGCCAAAAGCCTGAGAAAAAACAAAATCTCAAACTCCCTTGACCATTCACGGGGAAATGTGGGGAAAAAATAATACGTGGGATCTTTTTTTTTTTTAAGAGGCAAGGGTTTTGAGCCAAACCACTCCACTGAACTTCACCAGGAAAAGGAGGTCTCTTCAGATTTTCTAGAAGGCTCAGTGCCAGAGCCTGGTAGGTGTGAAAGCCACAAAGGGGCAGGTCTGGGAGGGGATGGGAGGGGGGCAGAACAAAAGTTTGGTTGCTGGATGGCCAGGCCTAATCTCCCCCGCAGGAGTGCTCAGCACCTCGCACCCTGCAGCTCCATCCAGGACACAAATTAGGGTCAGAATTCAACACCTTCAGGACTGGCTTGGCTGTTTTGTTTTGTTTTGTTTTTTTAACAGGCGTTTCTCAGGTGATTCGCTTGCATAACCTGTTGACAAGGCTCTAAACAAGTGTGTCTGGTTCAAAGCTGATACAGAAATGAGGACCAAAGTACAGATGGAGCAAAGAGCGAGCCCTTCCTTTTACTGGGTCTTTAAATCCAGAGCAAACCCCTTCCAACCAGACCCGCTTTCTCCATTCAAAATGCGGGGAGGCTCTGACAGTTAAGCCTCTGCCTTCTGCTCAGGTCATTGTCCTGTGGTCCTGGGATGGAGCCCCAAATTGCATTGGGCTCCTTGCTCAGCGGGGAGTCTGCTTCTCCCTCTCCCTCTGCTGCTCCCCCTTGCTTGTGCTCTCTGGCTCTGTGTGTGTGTCAAATAAATACAAAAAAATCTATAAAAACATTCAAATTGGGGGGAAATAATTCGTGTGTATTTCCCTTCCTAGGAGAGATGTTCAGAATCGCTGCAGAAGTAGAAAGTGGTGACATAACACCTTTTTCGTTCGTTTGCGAGGGACTTATCTGCTGGAAAAAACCCTTTACCTGTTTATCTTCTTTCATCGTGGAAAGAACCCCGAGTTAGGTGTCATTATCATGCCCCCACTCTGTTGTGGACTATGGTTTGTGTATTTTGAGATCTGTAGCGTTAAGGAGAAAAAGGCATATAACTTATTTACAAATGTCCTTTATTACCTTTATTTTCCATGCAAAATTAAGCTTGGATTTGCGTTTTGGAGCTTCCGTTTCAGTAAGTCAGTGAGCCATGCCCGTGGTGCCACAGGCCTGAGATTCCACCTGCACCCCCCGCCCCCGATTCCACATGCCCCCCCTCCCCGGGTCTCACTGGGCATCAAAGAGGAGGACCGGGAGCACGCAGTCTCTTAGCTGGGAGGCGCTGTGCTGGCTGGCTTAACCATATCCTTAGATGTGATTCTGTGGCCAGGAAGCCCTGAAACCGGGACTCAGGCTTCGCTTTCAGCCACTTCCAGCTGCCCCCCACCCCTCCACTCTCCGTTCCTCTCTGGCTCTGCTACCCACAAGGGACCGCAAGGAAGAGGGAACTTTCATCCTAATCACATCCAATTTGCCTTCCTGGGCCCAACAACGTGATCCAGCTAGGTAGCTAGAAACCCTGCAGCCAAAGACTCGCGGCACTTACCAGCCCCTCATACCATGAATTTCTGAGATGCTGAGATTCCTTAGCTGCTGCTTTACCTCAGGTGAGGCGCAGGATGTCCAGGCTACTTTGAGGTAACGGGCTTGAGAAATGGAAGCTTGAGCGAGGCAGAAAGGGGCCACAGCGACCAGAGAGCTGAATGCAAATAGGTTCATTAAGCGACCCACCTTGCGATAGCCATAGGCCCTAACTGACCAATTACATCCAAGCACAGTTCCCAAGATTACCCAAAAAGGGGACATTCCCTACGTCGCCATACTCCCTCACTCCACCCTATACCTGTGACCCCTCACCACCCGCGCACGTTGCAGTCTCTCCTTTGCTCTTTTGCCCGAGGATCCCTTGTGCTGTATTCAATAAACTTCTCTTTGATTCTGCGATGGGTGAAGTATCTCACTACCTGGCCAGTAGCCCCCACCCAATTGGGACGCCCCACATTTGGTGACCCCCCCATCTGATCGCCGCACCCCGCACAGAGGGCGGGACATGGGGGCTGGGCCAGGGAGGAGATCCGTGCCCCTAGGTCGGGGTGGTTGAAGTTACTGTATTTTGCCACACGTCCTTGGTGTGATTTGGGCAACCACAGTTACTGTTCCCACTGCCTGGGGACTGTGTTCCCCTGGGGCCAGACCTCCCTGTTTCCTCGCAGCGCCCTGGAGGGCCACGTGCCCGAGCCCCAGGCTAGCAGGAAGCTGCCCTGCGCCCCAGGAACACCACTGGCATCAGACCACCTGGCTTCCCAGAACTTCCCACGACTATTTTCTGTATTTTGGAGGCAGTCTTTGAAATGCCAGTCCACTGTCCTCCCAGTGGTGGCCTCACTGAAACAAATTCCTTCCTTGTTTCACCACCTCTGGATTTGGTCGGCGGCAAGTGGCCGGACCTGGTCTGTTTGGATGCTCCCCTGTCCCAGCCCGGTGCTGTTTTGTTGCACCCCAACCTGCTACAGGGGAGAGGGGGAGGGAGGGACCGGGGGGGGGTGGGGAGACACACAGCCTGCTCCCCCTCCAGTGTTAGTGTTTTTCTCTCTTCCCCCTAAACTCATCCTTTATCTGCACGGGGAATGGCTTCCAGGTTCCTGTTGGGAGCAGAGCCCCACCTTTCCCTTTGCTTAAAGCAAACCCAGCTAGAGCTGCTGCAGAGCTGGTGTGGGGGCGGGGGCTCGAGAGCTGCTGATCGGAAGCAGGTGGCTGGGGGTTCCAGAAAGGCTTTATCGGTAGCTTTCTGTCTTTTCCAGCCATTCCAGATGAGGAAGGACTCTGCACTTTCACCCTGAGCTGGGTTAGGCTTGCCACTGGCCTTGTTTGCCAACACGCAGGCTGGTCCTATTTGTGAAATGGGGGTGCAGACGAAGTCCTGGCAACTCCTTTGGGCACAGTGTTCAAAGGACAAACAGGCTGCCTGAGGATCAGCAGGAAAGCTCGGGGCCCTCAGGAGGTCAGGGGGCGGGAGGTCACGGTCATGGCTCATGGCAGACACACAGGGGCCCTACAAGCTCAGTCATAACAGCTGTGAGGACCGGGAGAGCAAATACACACTTTTATTAATCACCCAAGGAGCCTCTTCATTTGTGTCCGCTCGTGCATTCAGCAAAGAAGCCTTGCGCACCTGCCCTGTGCCCGCACCACGCCGGACGGCCAGGCGGCTCCACTGGGAGGCAACAGGCTGGGTGGTTGTGGGTGTGAGCCCCGCTGTCACACTGCCCCGGGTTGCAGCGCCACGTGCAGGAGGTTGTTAGGGGGTTGTAGAGAGCAAGAGGGAGTCACTCGTGTCAAGCAAAGGCACAAGGAGTAAAGGGAAGGGTACTGTAGCTACATCGCCGAGCCCAGCACTAGCTGTGGACGCCCCAGAACCGACGACGAGCAGAAGCAGAGGGGGTCTGCGGGGGCCCAAGCCTGCTTCAGTCCCTCCGAAAAGGGAGGACCCTTGCAGTAAACCGTCAGACTCTTCCGACAGGAGCCCTCTGTCCGACCACTTCAAAAAGCTAACTGCTGCCGAAGGCTCTGCATGATGATGTCCGAGCAGAACGGAGATCCTTCCCGGCTCGAACACAACAGGCAATCCGTGCCCAGAGCCGACCCGGACCAGACGGAGGCCTTATCGCAACTTTGTGCCCACAGACTGACTTCGAGTTTGGTTCGTTAACGTCCGATAACCGCTCTGTTACCTGGTTTGTTCTGCTTGGTGTGCTGTCTACGAAGCCAAGTCAGTCACGTGGTGAAATGTCATTGAGTTTGGAATCCTGAACCCACTTTATAATTATGTTAACCTTGCTTTATGGCCGAATACAGCTGATGTTGTGGAAAGCCCCAGCTCGGGTGTGGCCTTCAGAACACGCTCATGACAGGGGAGCCGTGGGCTCAACCCCCAGTAGCAGGAAGCGGGACTGGGCAGAAGACACCCAGCCATGGCCTCAGGCCACCCCCCCCCCCCCCCCCCCCCGGGGAACGCTGAAGCCAGCATGGCCTGACAGGGTTGACCTGACTTGCTCCGGGATGGCCAGGGGACTGGGGACCATCCTCTGCTAACACCGAACTTCGGAGGGGGAAGGGATCTGGGTCTTCCTTTGCTCTTGCTCTCAGCCGCAGAAGTAATCTGAGCACTGTACAGGGAGTCAGGAAAGCAATCGGCTGTGTGGCTTTGAACCAGTCCCTTTACTTCTCTGGACCCGGGTACGGTTGAAGCGGATGGTGCCTTATTAGGATCCCGTGGCCCTGGTGCCCTGAGTCGGAGGGATCTTCTTGCAGCTTCCCACTGACAAAAATCCCGTCTCTTTGTACTTTGATCTTGCTTATCTTTTCTTTCTTCAAGGGGGCCATTTCCTATTCTTCCTCCCTCTTGACCTCTTAAGGAGCTCTCAAGGCTACTCTGACCATCGGCAGGCCTGCCGCCTCCTCTCCTCGGGCCCCTGAGAAGGAAACAGAAACAATAGGAATCACTTCCCCAGCAGCCTCGATCCCATGTCCAGAAGAGGGAAGAGGTTGTTTTCTGGCTGCCAATGTTTTCCCCAGTCCCACCCCACCCACCCCACCCTCTGGCCTGCCCTCCCTCGTGACCAGGGGTCCCCCGGCAGGCCAGCAGAGGCCAAGCCCTGACCTTTGCCCCAGCCCTTCTGTCAGCGGCCTCCCAGCCCTGTACTTGGAACTCTGCTTCTCTCAGCAGGAAGGCTCAGCTCCAGGCCTCCTCCTCCTCCATGCAACCTTCCCTGATCTCAGCTGCTGGAATGAATCGGTTCTTCTGGACACGGCAGCCTCCCGCCTGTCCTGAGTCTTAGCCTCCGTTTTAATCTGCTCTGTAGCTGCTCTATATTAGAATTAGTTGTTAACACGTGCGATTCCCCATGCTGCCCCCAGCCTGATGTTTGCATATAGTAGGTGCTGGGGAGGGGGGACACAAAAAGGAGGAAAAGAAAGGAAACGGCACAAAAATTTATAGGAAGCTCTGTGGTGCCTTTAGAGCGAAACTGGTTCCTGTTTATTGCTTTGTGTCCAACAAAAATCACAAAACAAAAATCTTCGGAGCGTGCATGAGCCCAGACAATTCTACCAGACAGCCCTGCTCAGGAACAAGGAAGAAAGCTATTAACAAGGTCTTACTTGGTGACAGCACGAGAAAGCTCACTGGGAACGAACCTGCTGCGGCGCTCAGCTGCCCCTTGTCCTGAGTGTATAGAAAGTGTGTGTGGGCACAGGGAGGGTGGGACGCTGACCAGGCGGGTCAGGGGACTGGCCATGGGGCTACCCTAGGTCTGATCTCGAAGTGAATGAAGTTTGGCCCATGTGCTGCCTGGCCTGATGAGGAGCAGCCGGGGGGCCAGAGGGAGCTGGGGGCATGGAGCTGGGGACAGGCCATCCTGCAGGCCTTGGGGGCCATGGGGATGACGTGGCCCTCCTTCAGAGTGAGGCGAGGACTACTGCAGCCTTTGAGCAGACAAGGGCAGGACCTGACTTCTGTGTTAACGGTGCCCTGCGGGGAGGGACTGTCCTCAGCCCATTCCACAGACAAGGAGGCTGAGGCAGAGAAGGTGAGGAGCCCAACCCCCACTCACACCACTGGAGGATGTGACTCTCCATTCTAGTGCCCCCTCCAAGCCATCCCACTCTGCAGGTACGTGTCCGTCTACTGGCTGCTTGCTTGTGTGAGGTGTCACTCCCACCCCTGGACCGTAGGCTCCACGATGGCAGGGACCGTGCAGTTCCCTGCCGTATCCTTAGTGCCTTGTACAACGCCTATGACCTAGCAGGAGTTCAGTGGACCTTTGCGGATGAACGGACAAAGACAGACATCCCAGAGGGCACAAGCCGGGGTGCTGGGTGCTGATCTCCGGAAGGCTCAGCACGCGAGGTTTCCTGGGGAATTCCTGGGACTCCAGGCCGGCCTGAGGTCACATACATGGGTTTCTGCTCGGGACCTCTCCCTACCCCACCGTGGCACGCATCTTGGAGAGTCAGGGAAGGGTGCTTGGCTGTGTGGTGTCCTTCATTTATCAATTTCCTGGTTCTTTTACAGGCTCAGTCACTCACAGCTGTCCAACAGGTGTTCCCTGAGCATCACTCTGTGCCTGACACTGGGCTGGGATGGCATGCTAGTGACCGACAGTGCGGTGCCTGTCCCCATGGACTTGGGCAGTGAGGGGTGACGGAAGGGGACATTTTGGATGGGTTCTTCGTACAGGGTGAGGGAGTGGCGTTGGGGTCCGTTCCACAGTGAAAAGTCTCCCCGAGCTGCAGTGGGGACAGGGTGGGCCTGGGGTGGGCAAGGCTGAAGTGAGGAGGGGAGGCAGATCCTATGGCCTGGGCCATGAGAGGGATCCCTCCTGAGAAAGCAGAAGGGACTGGACTTGCCTAGGTGGGCGTAGGGGTGAGGGAAAGCGAGGAATCAAAGAATTCTCTCGGATTCTGGCCTGAGCAACTGGGAAGGCACGGGGTGGGGTGAGGGGGAGCGAGAAGCATGAGAACGCCAAAAGTCTTTGGAGTTCAAGGCCAAGACTGCTGTTTATTTGTTTAATTGTTACAATGCCTCTTTGCTGAGCCAGAAAATACAATGTGCAAGGCCAGGCCCTAGGGTTTTCTGCTGTAGCCTGGGCATTTCCTGCAAAGTTGTTGTCATTTCTACCCTGGAACCTGGGGAGTCACGTGACCGCCCCAGTCCCTGACCTTGGCCTCCTGGGGCCAGCAGGGACTCATGTGCACACTCTCCCTGCTGGTGTCTCCTGGCACTGGGGTCTGCTGAAGGGCACGTCCCACAGGGGAAAGGGGGGTGCCTCACGTGCATGCATGTGAGGCAGAGCTGTGCAGAGAAAAGTTACGTGCATGCCTCAGTAAAATGCATGCCCTGCTAGGTGTTTATTTATTTTTATTATTATTATTTAAGATTTTTATTTATTTATTTCAGAGGGAGAGAGAGAGAGAGAGAGAATGAGCAGGGGGAGGGGCAGAGGGAGAAGAAGACTCCCTGCTAAGCAGGGAGCCCAACTCGAGGCTCCATCCTGCGACCCCAGGATCATGACCTGAGCCAAAGGCAGATGCTTAACCAACTGAGCCACCCAGGCACCCTTAGAATTTTCTCATTAATAGTCCTAATGATGCAGGGTTGTTGAGCACAAGGGTCAAGAAAGAATTCTTGAGATGTTTTATGGTGCAAAAAGGTGCTTTTATTATAGCACAGGGACAGAACCCTTGGGCAGAAAGAGATGCACTGTGATTGTGAGGTTGACTGATTACATACCTTTGAGTTGGGGGAGTAGAGAGAACAGAAATCTCTAAAGGGATTTCTGTATGTTAAAGAAGATTACAGGATCCTGGAGGTCTGGCTATTGTCAAGCTAAGGTTGCTTTTAGTTTCTAGCAAAGGATTAACATTAAGGCAGCTCTGAGTTCCTTGAGGAATGTTAACACTGCATGTCTCAGGTATTTATTTATCCACGGGCTGCAAGTTGTAAGGAAATTTAATTTTATCTACATTTCTCTTGCCTTAGTTCTCCTTATCACTAATAATTGGCTAGAAAAGTCCCAGTCTCTAGACTTAGGGGCTCCCAGTAGGACACCTGAAATCCACAAGGCTTTCCCCACAGAATATTAAAATCCTGAGGTACATACATCACTATAAATATGAATGGGGAAGGGGGTCCTTTTCTTATTGTTCTTAAACATTAAAACAAATTGCAAGAACTTTGAACTGGAAGGAAATACCTAGAAGCAGTGTATTTGGATTAGGAGAAAAGCAGGATGTGAGAGAAAGTGTTTATCGTCGTGATGGCTTTTAATTAGGGGAACTAACTGGACAGAAGATGGGCTTTCAGGCCTTAAAAAGTCATTATTCATCCATAAAAGGAAGGTAACAAGATCTAGATGGGGCATAGGTAAAAACTCTCTCTTCCTCTAACTGGGTATCTAACATAGATCACTCCAAATCTGATGGGGCATTTCCTTCTTTTTTTTTTTTTTTTAATGAAATCTCTTTTTATTTGAGAGAGAGAGAAAGAGCACAAGCAGGGGGAGTGGCAGGTAGAGGGAGAGGGAGAAGCAGGCTCCCCTCAGAGCAGGGGGAGCCCGATGTGGGGCTGGATCCCAGGACCCCGGGATCATGACCTGAGCTGAAGGCAGTTGCTTAACCTACTGAGCCACCCAGGTGCCCAGGGGCATTTCCTTCTTACACTGCTCTCAATAGCTCTCCTGGTACCACGGGGAGCTCCCCATTCAGAAATATGCTTTTGGGGGCCTTTCTCAACAAGGAAGGAATCTTTCTCTTGACTCCAGGCAAAAGTTATTTCTCCTTTCTTTGAATCTCCATATCACTAGACTACTCCAACTTCCCACAGGGTCTTATTCACTTTTCGCCTTATATTTATTTCCTTGTAGATTTATTTATACTATAATACAAACCAAACAACTCCATAGGCCCAAGTCACTTACGCTGGGCCACATCACCAAACGGAGTCTTTGTACCTAACCTAATTTCAGTTTTAACCTATTCCAGAAATGTAGTCTTAGTCAGTCATGAATTTTCTGGTCAGCACCCATCTGTAATCAGTCATGCGGATTCTCTCCATCCCCACCCCTACCCCGGGAAGATAAGGTAATCCGCCTAATAAACCCCCTGCTCTTCCCCTAAGGGAAGGTGACTTTGCCTGAAACCATCCTTTCTTTTGCTAATTGTCCAGTCCCGCTTCTGCCTATAAAGTCCTTCCGTTTTGTACAGCTGCTAGATTGAGATGCTGCCCCATTCATGAATCGCCTAATTAAGCCAATTAGATCTTCAAATTTACTAGGTTAAAGTTTGGTTGTTAACCATATGTATATTCTACAAACCGGATTGTAAGTTTCTGTGTGCGGGGGTTGGGGGTGGGGGGGGGGGAAGTGCCTGCAGGTTTGTTTTGTCAACCTAGGAGCCTTGCAGGTAATAAATGCTCAATCATAATTCTATACGTGTCAGGATTATGGTTTGTGGGGAGCAGACAACACTAGAAGAGCTAAGTGCAGGGAAGATCGTGAGGCGTAGGACGGGGCTGGGTGTTACTAAATCTGCTTGTTCCCCATTCTGGTTATGGAAGGAGAGACAGAGAAAGGAAAACGTTTTTCACACTGTCAAAGGCCCCCGTGCTTTATTCAAAACAAGAGGGTTTAGGGACGCCTGGGTGGCTCAGTCAGTTAAGCATCTGCCTTCAGCTCAGCTCATGATCCCATTGAGTCCTGGGATCAAGTCCGAGTGGGGCTCCTTGCTCAGCGGCGACCCTGCTTCTCCCTCTGCCTGCCGCCTCCCCCGCTTATGCTCTCGAGATCTCTCTCTCAAATGAATAAATAAATAAATAACAAAACAAAGCGAGAGAGTATATTTGGTTTTCCATTTGTCGTGAAAAACTGTAAATGGTAGCAATTGTGGAGTTGGCTGTAAAGAATGTTTTCCACCCAAGAGCATTCCTTCCCCAAAGCTTCTTTGTTAGAAGTCTTCATCTAAAATCAGCCAGGATTCCTTCTGTTTATGTCATCGTCCAGATGAATTTGCTTCCTGTTGTGTTTCGCAGGAAGATCAAGGATGGACCGAGAAGGTCTCGGGTTGACGCTGCCCTCAGGGTTCCTGCTCTGTGCGTGTAAAGGTTTGAGTCCCGTGTTCCTCCACGGGGTCCAAGGAAACAGCTCTGGCTGCATTTCTACAGACGAGCTGTGCTGTGTGCGAGTTCTCTGTTACGTTGATGGGATTTCTATAGCAGGATGTAGTGACCCCATTTTTTTTTTTTTATAAATTAGTTGATGCTATCAGTGTTGTGCTTCATTGTCTACTTTGACAGGAACGTGAAATAAGGAAAGTTCTAGAGAAAGATCCCCCCACATTTCCTCATTGTCTCTGAGCAAACTGCCCCCAGGTTCCTCTGACTTGACCAGCCTCAACCTTGGCCCATAAAGTCTCGAACACGCACCAGCATAGTTTGCAACAGCTCAGAGCTACATCTCTAGGATGAACCTCGCTCCCCTTAAAGTGCTTGCCTGAGGAAACTCAAGGCTGCCAAAAGAACTTGCTGTTTGTTCCAGCCAACACCTAAAGACAGGGCCCCTGGCACGCTGCTACATTTGTGGGCCCACGGGAACCTAACTTGATAAGCTCCAGGTAGTGAACTCAGTGGGTTTCCTAGGGAGCAAGCCCCGTTCCCACTTTGTTGTGATTTTTCACTTCCCTGACCAGCACTCTAGCATCCTCCCCTTAAAATGCCCACTCACCTCTGTGCAAACTGAAGTTGAGGTCAGTCATGCCAGACTCCTTTCCTTGTTACAATAGTTGTTACTGATTAAAATCTGGCCTTAGCAGTGTCCTTCAGTGTCTGATTTTGTCTAACATCTTTAACAACGTAAGTTCAGCTAAGACCATCCAAACAATCCCTTGGTTGCTTGAGTTAAGAATGGAGGGGGGTCAAAGGGTAGAAACCTCCAGTTGGAAGGTAAGTATGTTGTGGGGATGTCGTGGACAGCATGGCCACCATAGTTAACAATGCTGATTGTGTATTTGGAAGTTGCTAAGAGAGTGTATCTTAAAGGTGTTCGTCACAAGAAAGAAAAAAATTCTGTGTGAGGTGATTTTTTTTTTTTATCTGAGGTGATCGATGTTAACTTATTGTGATCTTTTCACAATACATTATGTTGTCTACCTTAAATGAGTACAGTGTTGTATGTCAGCTATATTTTAATAGAACTGGGGACAAATGGGAGGGAACGTACACACTGCTGGTGGGAAATGTAAAACGGGGCAGCCATTGTGGGAAACACCTTGGCGGCTCCTCAGAACCGTTAAATGTAGAGGGACCATAGGAGCCACCAAATTCCACTCCAGCACATACGCAAGAGAATCGAAAACATATGTTTTCACACAACTTATACACAAATGTTTACGGCAAATGACTTATAGCAGCATGATTTATAATGCCCCAAAGTGGAAACTGATGAACGGACAGACAAAATGTGGTCTATCCTTACAATGGAATATTATTGCTCCACAGGAAGGAATGAAGTACCAACACACACGACAATGGACATGGACCCTGAAAACCTGCTAAACAAAGAAAACCAAACATAGAAGCCACATGTTGTATGATTCCATTAATATGGATATCAAGGGCGCCTGGGTGGCTCAGTTGGTTAAGCGACTGCCTTCGGCTCAGGTCATGATCCTGGAGTCCCTGGATCGAGTCCCGCATCGGGCTCCCTGCTCCGCGGGAAGCCTGCTTCTCCCTCTCCCACTCCCCCTGCTTATGTTCCCTCTCTCGCTGTGTCTTTCTCTGTCAAATAAATAAATAAAATCTTTAAAAAAAAAAAATATGGATATCAAAAAAAAAAAAAAACCCCAAAAACAAAAAAACCCAGAATGTCCAGAATAGCCAAATCCATGAAGACAGAAAGCAGACTAGGGGTTGCCAGGGACTGGGGCGGGGGAGACGGGTGCGGGGAGGAGTATGTGGCTTCTTTTTGTGGTGATGGAAATGTTCTGGAATGAGCTAGAGGTAATGATTGCACAATACAGTGAAGGCACTAAAACCCACTGGATTGCACACTTCGAGATGGCAAACTTTATGTTATGTGAATTGCATCTTAATTAAAAAAAGAACACGACTGTGCTTGCAACCCAAGTGTTGCAGAGTAGATCACACTGTGCCACTATTTTCTGGTCATATTTACCAAAGATGTTCAAGATTTTTGCAGTCTTGCAATAATAAATACACAGAATGAAAGGCAGCCTGGGAAAGAGAGGTTATTTTGAGGCTAGCCATGGGTGACGAGGCACTTGGCTTAATCTTTTCCTGGGGCAGTGAGTGAAGAGAGGGAGGTTGGAAGGCAATGGCTTTCTAGGGGCTGGGACTGCTTTTGGAAAGGAAGCCCAAGCAAGGAGATTCTCTTCCCTTCCCAGATGGCTGTATCCTGTTGGAGGCTTCATCCTTCACTCTGACCAGGGAACATGCTGCTCAGATGAAAAGCAAATCTTCCTACAGCAGCCAAAGAAAACAAACACAGAGAAAAAGCAACCAAAAGCAGAGGGGAAGTAGGATTCTGCATCCTGGCTGATAACAATCCACAAAATCCAAGCCCCAAAGACACGCGGCCGTGGCCTGGCCACTGGGGGACCTGGGGGTATTGGGGGGACACTCAAGACCAGATTGGCCAGATTTGAGGAGGGCCCTGGTCCTCAGTGTCATCGGCCCGACACCACAGCTTTGCTCTTGACATCAAAGGGACATCAGTGTCCTTCCTGTATACAGGTAAAGGCCAATGAACTCCTTGGGTCATCTCTCTGTGTATAAAATATACACTGAGATTTCACTGGGTCCAAGATACACAGGGGGACACACAAGTCGCAGCTAGGTGGAAGGCCACCCTACTAGGAGTGATGTGGGAAACAAAGGAAGAAGGAAATGTAGATACAATTAAGTCTCCATATAACCTGCAGTCCATTGACAAATACTGGAGGCCGGCAGAGTATGATGTTCCTCCAGGAAGCTCCTGTCTTAATGCTGATGCCTTGCCAGAGGGAAAAGCAACCTTATTTTGACAATAGCAAGGCCTCCCGTATCAGTGAGTCTTCTTTAGCAGACGGAACTCCTTTTGGAACGTCCCTTATCTTTACTTCCCTCCACCCCAAAGTGTATAGTCAGTTGCCCCCCACAATCCTGGGGCTGCAGGGGGCAGCAGGCAGCAGTGGCTCTTTCTGCCCACAGGTCCTGTCCCTCTGCCTTCATAAAACCACCATCTTGCACCGAAGACGTCTCAAGAATTCTTTCTTGGCCGTGGGCTCTGGACCCCCCCACCAAACCTCAGCTATGTTCCAAAACTGCATCAGGAGGACGTTTGCTGTGACAGACACATCTCAACTTCTTTCCTGTGGCCCCACCAGTCCTTGCTCCCTTTTTCTAGCCCCATGTTCTTGGCACCCTATCCTCACGCGGGGCTTTTGTCTCTCATCCTCTTCCTCTCCATGAAGGAAAGTGAGAGGAAACCAGCACAGTGGGGACCTGCCTCTTTTGCTGGGCGGGTGCTCTTAGGGGAAGGAGACAAGGGACTGAGTGTCTTGGCTAACGCAGGAATAGACACCTTGTCCTACTCTTGACCCAGGATCGCTGTGAGGACCAAATACCATTCTGTCTCTGACAAAGGTTTATTGCTGCAAAGCATTATTCCAATGACAGGGGTAATACAGAGTGTGCGTTTGCTTCTCCCCTTCTATTTCAAAATACTTGGCTTGCAACTGGCTCTTAGTCCCGACCCTTCACTGTGTTGGGCCAAGGGAAGTTGTGCCTTCAGACTTACTCTCCAGGAAGCAAAAGAGGGCCTCCTTCCACTGCCTGGAGAAACAGCCCCAAGCACTTCCTCCCAGCCCTGCTCTCCAAAACGCTGATCACAGCGCCCCCTGGTGGAACCTCGGGCAGACCCAGGGCAACCCCAAAGACCCACAGGGGTCAGGTTGGGGGCCGGAGGGCAGGGACCTGGGGGTTGGTGCCTAAATGGACAGGCTCCAGTGAGGTGCCGCTGACTGCTGTCATGCAGAACGTAGACTTCGCATTACCTGACATTTTGATATTTCAGGACAAGCTAGAAACTGCCCTATTGAAAAACCAAAACCAAAACTGAAAACCAACTGTATAAGCCAAAGAAAACAAGCAGTGGGAGAATTTGGGCTGTGTTAAACCAACAGGAAAACTTGATTTTTCTGGAAGCGACCAAACATTGATAACAGTTAATTCCTACACATAAACGAAGAACAATCTTGGTAATGGAAATATTTTCAATAAAATATAAAAATCACCACCGTGAGCATATTTGACAAGGAGAAAAAAAAAAAAAACAAGCTTATTCACTTGCTTCTGATTTTTCTCATATATTTGCTCATTACACCGATTTTCTTTTTTTACTTCTTATATTAACCAGCAGAAGCTAGGAGGTTTCAGTAAAAATTATGGGAGGAAAAATACAAAATAGAAAAAATTATTTTCATAAGTTATTTATTTCCTGCTATTTGGAGGGAAAAACCAATTCATCCTAAAGGTACATATTCACCAGCTTCCAGAAGACCAAGGTCCATGTGGGTTTCTTTGAACTTTTTAGGAAAGAAATTCATACAACGTGCAAAGCCTGCACAATTTGGCCTCATCCTGCCTGATAGCTTCATCTCCTACTGTTTCCCATGCTGCCCTGATCATCATACCAAACTATTTTCCTCCAAAACCATTTCAGGGCTTTTGGGGAAGTTCTATTTCTCTCTGAGGTCTTCCTCTCTTTTCTATTTTTTAAAGCTCCTATGCATTCTATAAAACCCAGTTTACATGTTGCCTCCCACCAAAACCCAGATTACAGGATGTCTCTGCAAGGCTTCAGATGCAGAGATGGATAAACACATCCTACATCTTTTGACATTGGGAGTCTACCCAAAGGTGGGCTGAGTCTCTGATGAGCCTTAAAGCTTTGAAAATACCTCGTAGGTTAGAAGCTGGTAGGGTAGGTTTGCGTTCTGTTTTGCTCCCCTACAGCTTGGTACACAGCCAGACTCATGTAAGTAGAACAACTTAAAAATATACCATAAAAATACTTTTATTTTTGAATTTTTGGAATTTTTTTGAATAAGTATTGATTTTCATGGTTCAGAATGTGAAAGGTATAAATGTACATACACGTGAAGTTTCCGTCTCTCCCTTGTTTCCAGCCACTCAGTTTCTCTTCTTATCAGTAAATACTCATTTTTAAATATCCTCTGGATGAAGTTCACGTCCTTTTACACAGTGAAATTCTTTCTGCCACCTGGACTTGTTTATCTTTCCAGCCCTCTCCCCACACTTAGCCTTTGCCCTCTACTTTCCAGCCTATACTAAATCTAGCTCCTCAGAATGCCGTGTTCTCTGTGACCCTCTCTCGCTACCCTTTGATCAGTTTGCAGAATGTTTCTGGTCAGCCTGGCCTCAGCTTCTCTGTCGCAGGACCCGCTGTCCGGAGGCTCCAGGAGCCGCCATCCCTCCCCACCCCCGGTTCTCCTGATTGCCCCGTTGCTGATGTGTATCCTTAGCAGGCCGCTGGCTCCCGGAGATCTGAGGCTCCTTAGTCATTATCAGAGACTAAAGACCAGAGGCTAACACACAGCAGGGCTGGAATGAAAGTTGCTGTCTCTTGGACAACAATCGGCCATTGTCCTTGTTCTCGAAACCTCCTGAGCTCTCAGCCTCGGGAAGTTCTGGGACTGGTGTTTGGCAATTGAGGCATCACCTCCCTGGTGTCTGTCCCCAACCCCACCTCTAACAATCTGGACGTGTCTCCTCCTGGCAGCCTGAGGAGGTGCCCGGCTCACACACAAGTTACCCCGGGAGCAGGTTCTCCCTGTTCCACCCTCCCTGGGCACTACTGGTCCGACTGGTGTGCACGCTTGTGGGTGTGAGGCGATATTTCGTACTATGAATGAGTAAAACAGCATGGATGTTTTCAGTATCAGTCTCCTGTGAATCTTAATAGTGGAGGTTAGTGTCCTTGAGTCCAGTCAACCCGCGGACACTGAAAAGCTAGACTTTCTACTTTAAAAGGCTAAAAGGCAGATTCTGAACCATGGTGAATTTGCCTTGATCGATCCTCTCAGCGGGGGCTTTATAGAGGGACACCCCACTATGTCTAGCGTCTTCGTCACTCCCCCAGACTTGCCAGGGCAATGTGCAGCTTTCTCTCAAACTTCAGCCCCTACCTCACTGATTGCCAAATCATTCTGTAAATTGTGAAGTCCTATAAAATGCAAGGTATTATGAACATTACCATTATTATTATTATTATTATTACTCAGATTCTTACTGACACAAAAATCACATAGAGTAACTCTAGGGTGTCACAAAAGACCACTATGTATATATTTTGAACAAAAACCCAAAGGCCCTAAAAAGAGGCTACTTTTTTTTTTAAAGATTTTATTTATTTGACACAGAGAGAGAGTCCAAGTAGGGGGGAGGGGCAGAGAGAGAGGGAGAAGCAGGCTCCCCGCTGAGCAGGGAACCCAATGCAGGGTTCAATCCTAGGACCCCGGGATCATGACCTGAGCCAAACGCAGACGCTCAACCAACTAAACCACCCAGGTGCCCCAAGATTTTTTACTTTTAAATAAAAGAAATCTCAAGCCCAGTGTGGGGCTTGAACACACAATTCCAAGATCAAGAGTCACAGGAGCGCCTGGGTGGCTCAGTCAGTTGAGTGTCAGACTCTTGGTTTAGGCTCAGGTGTGATCTCAGGGCCACCCCCTCATTTGCTCCATGTTCAGTGGGGAGTCTGCTGAAGGTTCTCTCTCAGTTCTCTCTCCTTCTGCCCTCCCCACTCACGCTTTCTCTCTCTCTCTCTCAAAATGAATAAATAAGGGGCGCCTGGGTGGCTCAGTCGGTTAAGCGACTGCCTTTGGCTCAGGTCATGATTCCAGGGTCCTGGGATCGAGCCCCGCATCCGGCTCCCTGCTTAGTGGGAAGCCTGCTTCTCCCTCTCCCACTCCCCACTGCTTGTGTTCCCTCTCTCACTGTCTCTCTCTCTGTGTCAATTAACTAAATAAATAAAATTAAAAAAAAATGAATAAATAAAACTTAAAAGAAAACCTGAGTCACATGCTTCACCCACTGAGCCAGCTAGGCACCCTAAAAATCTCCTTTGAAACTCACTTTACATAGTTTATTATTCTTCTTTTATCTTTTTTTTTTTTGAACAAACACTTTTAAACAGGGCTTTGATTACTGTTTGGCCTTAAAGACTTTTGAATTGCATCCGTAAATCTAATGTTTTTCTTTTTAAGTACTTCAATTGTTTGACTAACAGAGCTTTCCAAGTATTTCCAGAGTTCTTATAATCTAATAAATGAAGTGTCTAAATATGGAAATTCTTAGGTTCTCAATATGTTTACAAACTGAGGCCATATTGTAGTTATAATATTTAGTCACCAAAAAAATCTAAATCAAGTAAGCAGTTATGTAACTTAAATTGGAATCTCAAGGTTAATCTTTTAGATATTCTTTTTTTCCAAGTTTTTATTTAAATTCCAGTTAGTTAACATACAGTGAGTATATGCAATATTAGTTTCAAGTGTAGAATTTAGTGATTCATCACTTCCATACAATACCTGGTGCTCATCACAAGTGCCCTTCTCGATGCCCATCACCTATTTCAGCCATTGCCCTACCCCCTCCCCAATCTTTTCCATATTCTAATATTCCTCACTATTCTCTAATATATTAAACTCTTTAAGTATTACAAATACTTGAGATACCAAATGTACAAAGATTATTCCTATGTTTAACACTAATATAATAACTTCTACTACTGCATTTTGTCTAGAGTAAATTCTAAGTCTTCCTGTTATTACACTGAGTAGGTATGAGTTTTGGAGCTCTTATTGCAGGTGAATGAGATTTTAAGTTGAACAAATATTTTGCTTGAGACAGGGGGCTCTGGAGCTACGGACACCCCAGAAGATTGTTCTTATCCCCAGAGTAGCAGGTGGAGCCCTTTTACCAGCTATTATGCCAATAAAGAACTTCAAGTGCATGTCCTGTTAATGGGGTAGCCTCTCCCCTATTCCACAGGGTTCAAGGTATGTAATGGCTGATTCTTACTACCGATGGTTTTGCAATTTCAGCCAGGTGGTCACTTGGCTGAGCTCAAGCAATCAGTGCACTGCTTCATTCCATTTTTTATTCTTTCAGGGGCACCTGGCTGGCTCAGTCAGTAGAGCATGTGACTCTTGATCTCGGGGTTATAAGTTTGAGCCCCACACTGGGTGTAGAGAATACTTAAAAATAAATAAAATCTTAGGGGCACCTGGGTGGCTCAATCAGTTACGCGTCTGACTCTTGATCTTGGCTCAAGATCAATGTGTACAACAGAGCTCATCATCTTTCTCCCCAGATCGGCTTCTTCCCTTGAGTTTTTTTTTTATCTCAGAGAATGACACGCCCTACCTGTCCCCCTCCAGGCCGGATTGCTGGGAGTCATGATGGACTCCTTCTCTCCCTCAATCTCAGTTTTCCGTCTGTTACCACCTCTTGCTAAGTGTCTCCCCACTATCTCTCCTGTCCGCATCCCCATCTCATCCCCACTGGTTATTTCCCCTGATTGCGGCCCAAACTACAGTGTCTGCTTCTCATCGACCCACCTTTGGGGTTACCCCTTCTCGGAGTGGTCAGTGTCGCCTTCCAACACCCAAGTCTGACCATGTCTCCTGCTGTTTAGAATTCTGATGTGTCTCCACATGAAGTTGAGACAAGGAGCATCTTGATTTGGCCCCCGCCCAGCTGTCCTGCCTCAACTCCTTCCACCTGCTGCATTGGCAGGTACCTGCTCGTAAAGCTCAACAGCTGCTGGTCACCACATCCTCAGGTCCCTTCCATTTCTCCGAGCGTTGTGTGTGCCCTCCTCTTCTGCACCCTCGCCCAACCCTCCATGTGTTCCAGGCTCAGCTCAAAAGCTCCCTCCTCTGAGGACACCACTGTCCTGAGATACAGCTGCTCTTCCATCTCTATTTCCACTGCATCTTGTCCATGCCTCCGCTCCGATGTCATTCTCCCGATCTCCCTAAGCTCCTGGATGGCAGGGTAGCTTCTTCGAAACTTTAAATGCCCAGAGCCAGTCTAGGGCAAAGCCTGGTGAATGATCAATAAATGTGTTTTGAAGGAACAAATATTTTAATAAGGAACATTTTCCCTGTCTGGCAGCTCCCATCTAGGGAGGAGGATGGACTTATAGACAACCTCCATCTGACAGCTGGCTCGTGCGGAAGGAGGGCTCTGACCCTCTTCAAGAGTCTGGGGAGGAAAAGGAGTCAGGTGCACTCATTCACAACACCATGCTAGGAAAAGAAATTGAAGTCTTGGCTGCTGAGCATGGTGAGAATGTGTGGTTACTGAAGAGGCGAATTCCACTGGTCTGGGCTTTCAAGCAGGGGCTCTTTGGGGTAAGGGGGCTTTCAGGTGGGTTTTGACTTCCACTTTTCACAGGAGCTAGTGGAAGGGAGCTTGCCTCTCTGGCTCTTTCCTCCAGCCTCTTCCCACCCTGGATGGTGGCCCTCCAGAGGGTGACTGATTCCGATTTGGGAGGAGGCCCACTGGTTGCCTTCTTAAACGTTCCCAGAACAGTGCCCCAATTTAAGGAACGGTTTTTTGGGAAATAAACTCAAACCCGAACTTGTCTAAGAAAATCCCCTGCTCACCCAAGAACCGGCGGGAATGGAGCTGGTAAAGATCAACAAAGCCGCACATTAGTCAAAGCAGTGAAAACAAATTTTATTCAGCAATTAGTGAATTAGGGGAAAGAGCTGAGCTCCAGTCCCATTTGTGCAGAGGTGACTGGGCCCGTTAAAGGGACAATGGCGTGCGGGTGGGGACCAAAAGCTTGGTCGGTAGGAACGTGGTCAGGCCCGCTGGCCTGCTAGCTGGCACTGACTGAAGCTAGGATTCCGCCCTCCCGCAGAGAGGGGAGACAAGTCCTGTCCCTCTTCGAAGGAATGGCTCTCAGGTCCTTGAGAAAACAGTTCTGAGTTGCAGAAGATACATACACATCTCAAAGGGCCAGAGGAAGGATTTGTAATTGTGAGCCCTTCTGAGAGAGCATGCTCTAGGCGGAGGTCAGGGCTCCCTCCCCAGATGTTGGCCCGAGCAAGCCGTGCAGTGTCCGGTAGCAGCGAGCTCTCCCAGGCAGGTGTTTTACTGGAGGTGTGTGTGGGGTGGGGATGGGGGGGGGG
>NC_058408.1:11309904-11329750 GCF_002201575.2 Neomonachus schauinslandi | reverse complement strand
AGCCAGGATTCAGAGGGGGGGGGGGCTGTAGCTTTTCCTCCTTGCAGCTCTCGGGACAGAGGGCAACTCACAGCATTAGTGAAGAGTGAGCTATGCATCTTTGCTTCAGGAAGGAAGCCAAGAGTCCTAGATACTTCATGGTTTGTACGGAGTTTGCTGACTCTGCAAGATGGTAGAATTTATTGAATTCATTTTGTAGGCCCCAGAGGCAAGGGGCGTTGCCATTTTACTGTATGGACTGGGAATATTTCCTGAGCTCATATATTAGTAAATAACAATCAGAGCAGACACTATTTTTGTCCACCCACTACCACGAAGTGTGATCGGGAGAAGCAAACAAAGGCTTACTGGACTCAGTGTGACAAGTACCGGGGAGCGCAGAGAAGGAGCACCAGAAACCGCCTGGGGTGGGCAGGAATAACATCATAGCTTGAACTGAATATTCAAAAATAATTATGAACTTTCCAGGCAAGTAAATTGGGAGAGGAACATTCTAGAGAGAGAGAGACATGGAGTAAGCTGGGTAAAGACCCTGGACTTGGAGGGGAGGTATGCTGGGGAAAAGGTGAGTGTACTCTTAGGGAATTGCCGGAAGGAATTGAAACCAGGCAGATACATCTACACCAGTGATCGCTGCAGCATTACTCACAGTGGCCAAAAGATGGAATCAACTCAAATATCCACCGGCAGATGAATGGATAAACAACATCTATACACAATGGAATATTGTTTGGCCACAAAAAGGAACGGAGTTCTGATACACACTACAGCATAGATAAATCTTGAAAGCATTATGTTAAGTGAAATAAGTCAGGCACAAAAGGACAAATACATGATCCTAATTATATGAAATAGCTGCATTGGCATATTCAGGGAGACAGGAAGTGGATTAGAGTTTACCAGGGGCTCAGGGGGAGAGGGGGAATGGGGAGTTATTGCTTAATGGGTTCAAAGTTTCTATTTGGGATGATAAAGTTTTGGAAATTGATAGTGGTGATGGTTGCATAACATTGTGAAGGTACTTAATGCCACTGAATTGTGCACCTAAAATGATTAAAAACACATTGAAAAAATATCTGTTCTCTGTTGATGTTGTTTCCATGTTTTGGTGTTGTGAATAATGCTGCTATGAACATCAGTGTGCAAGTGTCTGTGTGAGGCCCTGGTTTCAATCCTTTTGGATATACTTAAGAGCATCCCAGGCACTTTATGTTGTACATATTTTACCACAATAAAAAAATTAAAAAAGAAAAAGGCTGGCCTGCGTGAGGGCACAGGGAGTTGTGAATGGCTGGGAGGGCAGCTGGGTTATGAAGGGCCTTGCCTGCCTTGTCGAAGAGTTAGGGTTTTATCCTGAAAGCAGGAGCCATGAAGGGATTTTCCATGAGGGGGGTGACCTGATTAGATTGGTGGTTTAGAAAGCTCAGACTGCCAGGATGCCCAGCTGGCTCAGTGGGAGGAGCCTGAGACTCTTGATCTTGGGGTCGTGAGTTCGAGCCCCCTGTTGGGCATAGAGATTACTTTAAAATATTAAAAAGAAAGGAAAGATCAGGCTTCCATCATTACCTGGAAGAATTATTACATGAAGAAGAATATTCATGTGCTGGTACAAAAGATTTGGAGCAGGGCAGCGCTCTGTCTGGGTCCAGGATGAGGACTGCTAAACGGGCAGTTGAGGAAAGGGCTCCCACTAACCTTGTTTTTCCAGTGTAGCTGAAACATCTCAGCCATGATGACCTGCTGGAGGTGATGCAAGGAAGCTCTTTAACAACCTCACGTCTTCACTGGCATGTTATGTTTATGGACCCCAAAAGCACAGCTCACTTCTATACCTGTAATCACTTGGTCCGGTGTGAATTGAAATTACCAACATGTCAATATGTTCTGCTTCCTCAGTAGCTGAGAAATAACCTATACAAATGACTCCCCACCTCCCACCCCTGAAACCGTTTTCGACTGCTCTTATTTCTCCATTTATCTTTTTTTTTTTTTTTTTTTCTGGGAAGTGCCTCTAGATCAGGAGTGTTGTGCCAGAAAAATTTTTGGCCATAGTAATAGACCTTTGAGCAAATTGCAGAATTCACTGCCCTGAATATCGAAACATGAATTTTTTAAAAAGGTAGGGGTGGATTTGGCGTAAGTGGCATCCTGTGCTGTCCCACTGAGCTCTGTGCTCTGAGAACAACAGAGCAACAGTCTTGTTATTTCACTGCAGGAGCCCAGGGCCTACTGTGTGCTGGGCACGGTGCTTCCTTGTGCTCTTGACGTCTTTCCAGGAAATAGCTTCTTGTCATCTTTTGGGGGCATGTTTAATGAAAGTGGTCAGAATTTCTGGCAGCTGAGATGAAAATATAATAACATCTTTGATTTCTGTGCCATCCAGGAGCTCAGAATGTTCCGAAGCTATTATATATATTGGACGCTTGACCGGTTCCTAAACCCTTTGAAATTAACAGACAGACTCAGTCTTGCTGTGCTGCTGAGTTGGTGTTTAAGGATAGACAGGCAGACACACACACACACAGACATACAAACTCACACACACCAAGCTGACAGGGAGGAAGTCAAAGAGGACATTTATATGCCCGAAGCTCCCACAGAGACTGACCGCCGGTCATGGTGGGCCATGCATATCTTGTGTTTTGAACATGGCAGGTTTTGGCTGGTGATCAATGAGAAGGGGAACATGGTTACAGCTCGACAGGAGCCTCGTCTGGTCCTGATTTCCCTGACTTGTGAGGGTGATGCCCTGACTCTCAGTGCAGCCTACACGAAGGACCTGCAGTTGCCCCTCAAGACACCGGCCACGAATGCGGTGTGCAAGTGCAGGTAAGGCAGGGGTGGAGAAAATACCACCACCAGAGGAGGAAGGACAGAGATGAGGTGGGAGTGATGGTGGACAGTGTCTGGGAAGGCGTGAGATGAGATCTAGGTATTACCATCGGACTTGCCCTGTTAGGCCTGGAGAGACCGGGAACCTTCCATATCTGATTTAGGAAGGGAGTCACAAATGTTTTTGTGAACTGTGATATTTAGTACTAATGAAAGGACGTTCTAAGATAGAAAAGACCGCTGCAACCAGGAGAGTGATCCGACTTGCATGTGCCCAGGGGTCTGTCTGCGTGATAGCGAGGGTGGAGATTTCAGCCGTGAAGGGGCTTTGTACAGAGGCTCTTTCCCCGACATTAGAAGGGCTGTAAGGAAACAGTCTAAGAAAACTAGCTTTGCTTCTGAGACCTGATGTCTTGAGGTGATTTTTTATCCCATTATGGGGAAATTAGAATTTGGTCTAATTTTACTCTTGTCATCGTTTCTGCATCTTGAATTAAAATGCATTGTGACGCTGAATGGAGTCCATAGCCTATCATAGAAAATAACATCACATCAAAAAATGTAGATCCGAGTTAGCTGAAAAATATCTAAAGATCCCCAGAAGTTTATAAGATGCAATACCCATCTAATTTCTGTAATATTTTAGAGTTTCAGACATAACGTGTTCTTATTTTAATTTGATGGGTTTTTAAAAATTATAAATGTAATACATATTCGTAGTTGAAAAACTGGAAAATACTAAAAAAAGGAGTAAAGAAAAACCTGTGAGGTAACTATAAAATATAACTGTATTCTAATGTTTTCTGTCTTTGTAGTTAATACTTTAAAAGAAATAATATAAAAATCAGAGTCTTGAATACTGCCATATACTTGATATGTTGAGTACCTTTTCATATTGGTTTTTTTTTTTTTAAGATTTTATTTATTTATTTGAGAGAGAGACAGTGAGAGAGGGAACACAAGCAGGGGGAGTGGGAGAGGGAGAAGCAGGCTTCCCGCTGAGCAGGGAGCCTGATACGGGGCTCCATCCCAGGACCCTGGGATCGTGACCTGAGCTGAAGGCAGACGCTTAACGACTGAGCCACCCAGGTGCCCCACCTTTTCATATTGTTCAAAATCTTCAAAAATAACAGTTTTCCCGTTGGCCTACTATTTCATTCTGAGGGTGTGTCTTATAATGCATTTTAACATGTTCCCACAATTAAATATTTGGATTGTTTTCCATTATTTCCAGGTGTGAAGAAGAATGTGAAAAAATCTTGGTGTAAATCTTTGTTCAAAATGCTTATTATTTCCTTAGGAAAAAATTTTTAGCAGTGGTTTTGCTAGAAAGAAGAAACTATAGACTTTTGATATATGTTGCTAAATAGTTTTGCAGAATGGTTATACCAACTAGTATAGCTACCAGTATTTTATGGGCATCTCTGTCTAATTGCATTCTGACCACTATGTTCAAAAATATTTGGCCATTTTTATAGGAAAAAGATGGCAGTTTCTTGTTGCTATGATTTGCATTTAATTTATTGTCCAAGGCAAACTTCTTATTTTTACTTTTTTTTTTTTAAGTAGGCTCTATACCCAACATGGGGCTTGAACGCACAACCCCAAGATCAAAGAGTTGCATCCTCCACGGATCGAGCCAGCCTGCTGTCTCTGAGGCAAACTTTTTAATATGTCTGTTGCAATTTGTATTATACATTTGTTCACATCCTGGTTCCCGTTTCTTTGTCATGACTAGGTATCTACCCATACTTTCTTGTGGTTATTTTTTTCCACTTAATTATTCTTTTGGAATTATGTGGAAGCTTTTTTCATGGCCCCATACAGGCTCTTTGGTCCACACTCAACAACTAAACAAGAGCATGTTTGGAAATTGCAAAATGAGAAGGTTTAAACATGTTACAATAGTTTACAGACTCTTAGGGTGAAGATGTCAAGGACCTTTTGGACCTGGGTTTCTTTGGCAGTGCAGGCCATTCTCTTGTGAAGGAGTTGTAACTTCAGCCCACAGTCTCTTAAAGATTTCTGATGAGTCTTGGGGTGCTGGGGTCACTTTCAAAAGGTCATGATCATAGCCAGTACACCTGTTTTTACTGTTGAGGTTGTTGCTTGATTTTCTTACAAGCCATGCCCACCACTAATGGGATACAGAGAATTAGGGCCATTATATGGATTATTCAGGCAAATAGCCTCAAACCATGCCTATATTATCTTTGTCGAAAGTTTTAGGAACATTTGGATTTTTTTTTTTTTTGGCTTGGATTTTTTGGGACAGTGTGTCAGTGGAATGTTGGACCCAATGACACAGCTGAGGCTGCTCAGAACATAGAAGAAATGTGGGAAGAGAAAGGAAAAAGGCAGAGAACAAATTGTGCTAATATAAGGGCCTCACATTGTGGGTATTTATGAATCTTCTGTACGGAAGGCAGTTGGTAAAGACTGGAGGAGGTAACTCCCACTCAAATATGAAAACGGCAATACAAAACCCCAAGGAACATGAAAAGTCAATGAAACATAACATCACCCAGAGAGCATAGGAACCTAGTAACCTATTTCAAAGACATGGAGGTGTATTATTTACCCAATAAAGCACTCAGATAGCTGTTTTAAGGAAACCCCATCCATGAGATGCAAGAAAACATGGAGAGACAATTCAGTGAAAACAGGAAAATAATGAATGGGCATAGTGAGAAGCGAAAAAAAAAGATAAAAATGATTAAAAAAAAAAAAAAAGAGCCACAGAGAAATTCTGGAGCTGAAGAATAAAATGAATGAAATGAAAAATGCACTAGAGTGTTATAACAGCAACATGGGTCAAGCAAACAGAGGAATCTTTGGGACTGAAGACCAGATCTTTCAATTATCCAGTCAGAGGAGAATTAAAGAGAATTAAATTAAAGAGAATGAAAAAGAGTGAAAAAAGCCAATGTGCTCTATGGATTACCATTAAAAGAAACAATTGGTGAATTATTGGAGTTCCCAAAGAAGAAAAAAGTAGAAGTGGCAGAAAATTTACTTAAAGAAGTAATGGCTGAGAACTTCTTAAATCTGGGGAGACATTTGCATCGCCAAGTTCGTGAATCAAAGAAAAAGAATCTTAAAAGCAGCAAGAGACAAGAAGCTTGTAACTTACAAGGGAACCCCCATAAGGCTATCAGCCAACTTCTCAGCAGAAACCTTACAGGCTAGTAGAGAGTGGGATGATCAAGAATATTGACAATCAAGAATATTCTCTCTGGCAAAGCTAGCCTCTAGAAGTGAAGGACAGATAAGGACTTTCCAAGACAAACACACGCTGAGGGAGTTCATCACCACTGCATCTACCTCACAAGAAATGCTAAAAGAAGTTCTTCAAGCTGAAAGGAAAAGATGCTAATATGAGAGCATATGAAAATATACAACACACTGATGAAGGTAAACACAGAATTGGGGCACCTGGCTGGCTCAGTTGGTAGAGTATGTGACTCTTGATCTTGGGGTCATGAATTTGAGCTCCGTGTTGGGTGTAGAGATTACTAAAAGAAGTAAATAAAAAATAAACACAAAATCAAATTCAGAATACTGGAATGCTGTAATATGTGGTGTGTTAATCACTTAAGTCTAGCATAATGGTTGTATTACGACTGTAGCTACAATAATTTGTTAATAAATATGTGATATAAAAACAGGTAAATTGTGACATCAGAATCATAAAAGGGAGTGGGAAGTAAAAGAGTAGAGTTTTTGTATGAGATCAAAATTAAATTATCAGCATAAAAGAGACTGCTGTATCTATAAGATGTTTTAATTAAACCTTATGATAATCACAGAGCAAAAAATCCACTGTGGAATCATAAAAGATAAAGGGAAGGGAATCAAAGCATTTCACTATGGAAAACCATCAATTTACAAGGGGAGATAGAAAAAGAGGAAGAAGGGAACAAGGGAGTTACAGATCAGCTAGAAAATAGTAAGATGGCATTAATTGGTCCTTAGTTATCAATAATTTTTTTTTTAGAGACAGTGCACAAGTGTGCTCAACAGCTGGTGGGGGGAGGGGCAGAAGGAGAGGGCAAGAGAGAATCTTTTTTTTTTTAAAGATTTTATTTATTTGAGAGAGAGAGACACAGCGAGAGAGGGAACACAAGCAGGGGGAGTGGGAGAGGGAGAAGCAGGCTTCCCGTGGAGCAGGGAGCCCGATGCGGGGCTCCATCCCAGGACCCTGGGATCATGACCTGAGCCGAAGGCAGATGCTTAACGACTGAGCCACCCAGGCGCCCCTGGGCAAGAGAGAATCTTAAGCAGTCTCCACACCAAGCGTGGAGTCCGATGTGGTGGTTTAATCTCACGGCCCTGAGATCACGAGCTGAGCTGAAATCAAGAGTTGGATGCTTAACTGACTGCACCACCCAGGAGCCCCTAGTTATTAATAATTTATGGAAATGGATTAAATTCTCCAATCAAAGGCACAGAGGCTGGATGGATAAACAAGACCCATATATATGCTGCCTCATAGAGACTCACTTCAACTTTAGGGACACACATAGGCTCTGAGTGAAGGGTTAAGAAAAGATATTTTACACATATGGAAACCAAAAACCAAAAGAGAGCAAGGGTTTCTGTATTTAATCAAACAAAATAGACTTTCAGGCAAAGATTGTAATAAGAGACAAAAAAGGACATTATATTATGAAAAGGGATAAATTTTTTTTTAAGATTTTATTTATTTGAGAGAGAGCGAGCACAAGCTGGGGAGGGGGGTGGGATAGGGAAGGGAGGGAGGGAGAAGCAGACTCCCCGCTGAGCAGAAAGTCAGACACAGGGCTTGATCCCAGGACCCTGACATCATGACCTGAGCCGAAGGCAGATGCTCAACCGACTGAGCCACCCAGGTGCCCCGAAAAGGTATAAATTCATCAAGAATATGTACCAGTCATAAATATATATGCCGCCCCCTCTCACCTCGGAGTTCCTAAATATATTAAGCAAACACTAACGGAAGTGGACAAGACAGCAAGAGTCCGGACTTCGGTATCCCACTTTAAACGATGGATAGATCATGTGGAGAGAAAATCACTAATGAAATGTTGGCCTTGAGTCATACTTGACACTGAGTGGACCTAACAGACATTTACAGAACATTCTCTCCAACAGCAACAGGATACATGTTCTGCTCAAGCACACAAGAAGCCTTCTCCAGCGTAGATCCTGTGACAAGTCACGAAACAAAGTCAGCAAACCTAAGAAGACTGAGATCATATCATATATTTTCTTACAGCCACAATGGTATGAAATTGGAAATGAAAATAGGAGGAAAGCTGAAAAGTTTACAAACGTACAGAAGTTGAGCAGTACGCTTCTAAACAACCAGTGAGTCAAAGAAGAAATCGAAAGGGAAATGTAAGAAAACGTCTTGAAACAATCGAAAATGGAAACACAACTTACCAAAACCTCTGGGATGCAGCAAAAGCAGTTTTCAGGGAGAAGTTTATAGTGATATATGCCGGCATTAGAAAAAAAGAAAGATCTCAAATAAACAGCTGTATTTTATACCTCAAAGAGTTAGAGAAAGAACACACTAAGCCCGAAGTTAACGTAAGGAAGGAAATAACAAAGATCAGAGCAGATCTTTGGTAAGATAAATGAAACAGAGGCCAGAACAATAATAGAAAAGGTGAACAAAATGGAGAGCTGGTTTATTTTTATTTAAAAAAATTTTTTTTTATTTTTTTAAAAAATATTTATTCAACAGAGAGAGACACAGCGAGAGAGGGAATGAAAGCAGGGGGAGTGAGAGAGGGAGAAGCAGGCTTCCCGCTGAGCAGGGAGCCCGATGCGGGGCTCGATCCCAGGACCCTGGGATCACGACCTGAGCTGAAGGCAGACGCTCAACAACTGAGCCACCCAGGCGCCCCTATTTTTTAAAAATTTGAGGACAGTTGGCACACATAAGAGCTGGTTTTCTGAAAAGATAAAATTGACAAACTTTTAGCTAGATTAAGAGAAATGAGAGCAGACTCAGATAAAATCAGAAACGAAAGAAGAAGCATTAGAACTGATACCACAGAAATACAGAGGATCATAAGAGATTGCTATGAAGAAAGCTCACTTGAAATAATTGGGAAAAAACCCCCAAAACTAGAATAATTACTACCATTTACTGAGCACATCCGAAACCTCAGAATTGTTTGCGGGACTTTGTATAGATGATCCGTGCTCCTCATAAGAAGGTTGTGATTTTATCCCCATTATATAGATGAAGAAACTAAGGCACAAAGTAAGAGATAAAACCAAGGTCATGGAGCTAGTCATTTGTGGGAACAGGATGCACCCCCAAGTAGGTCTATCTGACTCTCTCCTCTTTCCCAAACTCAGGCATTGGTACAACCCAGCCATGCTTTATGCTGGGTCTCGGGCATCCAGCTGAGCCTTGAGCAACACAGGTTTGAACTCTGTGGATTTGAACATGCAGATTTTTTTCAATAAATACAGTGCAGTCCTATAAATTTATTTCCTCTTCTTTATGATTCTCAATAATATTTTCTTTTCTTTATTGTAAGAATACAATAGATAATACATATAGCATACAAAATATGTGTTCATCACCAGTTTATATGTTACCCATAAGGCTTCTGGTCAACAGTAGGCTATTAGTAGTTAAATTTGGGGGGGGGTCAACAGTTATATGTGGATTTTCCACTGCATGGAAGGTTGATGCTCCTAACCTCCACGTGGTTCAAGAGTCAACTGTATTTATTTAATGTTTTCCTTCAAATTGATTCAGCTTTTAAAAAAGACCTTAAAGGCATTTATTTATTTAATTAATTTTTTTCCTTATTCTTAGTATTTTCTTACTGTACAGGATGTGTAGTGAGTTCATTTACATACATCTTCAGTAATAAAATATCAAAGTATTTTAATTCCATAAGAAATGTGTCTCTCAGGACACTTGGGTGGCTCAGTCAGTTAAGCATCTGCCTTTGGCTCAGGTCATAATCCCAGGGTCCTGGGATCGAGCCCCACATCGGGCTCCCTGCTCAGCACGAAGTCTGCTTCTCCCTCTGCCCTTCCCCTGCTTGTGCGTGCGCTCTCTCTCTCTCAAGTGGATAGGTAAAATCTTTAAAAAAATATATGCTATAAGTGGAATGTTACCTAATTCTAGCTAGAAATATTGCCTGCATAAGTCTCTGGACCTGAGGTCCGTTCTTTCTTTTTAAAAAGAGATGATTATCACGTGTTGCTAGAAGTTAAAGCCTTACTATCGTGAAACTGAACAGAATCACGTTCTCTCTGTGCAACTCACCATTCTTTCCTGTTGTACCCAAGTGCAAGTCTTATCTTGAATACCCACAGTAGTAATGGTCCTACACATGGGAAACACCAGCCTATACTGTTTGTTTTCTCTGAGTTGTGAGACACGTAACAGCTGCCATGCAGTTCTGCATCCTGTATGTCTGCGGCAGGGGAGACTTCAAATCCCACGCTTACTGCTAGCAATCAAATCAAATCAGATTATTATTGTTGTCTATGATGTTTTAGATTTTATAGAACATTTTCACATACATTGCTGCATCTAGTTTCATTATCATCATACTGGTAACGTTTAGCTAGGCCTATTAGGAAAGATTTGTGGTTGCTATCTAGCTGGGTGAACCAGATTTTGCAGTAATTGTTAGTTTACTTTATATTGATGTATTCGTTTTCTTCTGGAGAACTCTGTTATCTTTTCAAACCTATGATCTTATTTTATTCTCCCATGCATCCAGATAGGGAGGCACAGGTATGCATCACTCTGTTATAAAACTGGGGAAAGCAAGCCTTGAAACTGACTTCATTGAGCCTTACACAGGGGTTGGGAGGCAGGGCCAGGCTAAAATGATGTTTCCTGATAATTCAAGAATCGCAGTGACATCCCACCCTTTCGGATATGTGTAGGACATGCTAGGGTGTCCAGATTTTCAAAGCCACGGCCGTTCTTTGCTCCCGCCACCCCCTGCAGAGTGCACGGCCTGGAGATCGAGGGCAGGGACTGTGGGGAGGCGGCAGCCCAGTGGATAACTAGCTTCCTGAAGACGCAGCCGTATCGCCTGGTGCACTTTGAGCCTCACCTGCGACCGAGAAATTCTCACCAAATATTGGATGTGTTCCGGCCCACCGACCAGGTCAGAGGAGCATCCCTGGGCTTTGGCCTTTGGTGTGTCCTGTGGAAGACCAGCTTCCTCAGGGGTGCAGAGCCCATCAGGCGGGGCAGCCTGTCTGCTGAGCTCCGCTCTGTCATTTTTGCCAGGAAGCTTGGCCTGAGCGGTGGCTGGGGATTATAAACAATAGGCAAAAAGAAAGCCCTTCCTTTGGAAGCTTCATCTGTGTTTCTTGATTTGGGGGACTCTTGCATTTTTCCCATGGGCATCTACCTTCCTACTTATGTAAGCCTTCCAGTGCCGACAGGATTTCAAAACTGTTCTACGTCCGGATCTTTTCCATTCTATTCTGTAGTTGTGTGTGGAGTCCAACCTTTTTACAGTGTGATTGCAATTGGCAGATCACAATTGGGCAAATGAGTGTGGGAGTATGGAGATCCACAGACTTCAAGTGACCAGGTTGGCCCTTTCAGGAATAAGGCTGTAAGGATTCATCATAAAAGGAGGGTTGGTAGCACAATTATTATGGCCGTTAAAAAAAAAACTATATAAATGGTCAGTAAACGGATTCGATGTTGATTTGCATGTTGCATTAAAAAAATAGGTATCCAGGGAAGCAGTGAGTATTTTTATCACCCGTATTGAGGTCATCAAGCCCATCAACACTGGGGAAGTTGAGGCTTGGAAAGGTGGAGTGACTTCCTTACGGGCACTTGGCCAGTGGCGCTCTTGATCCCAAGGCCATGTTCTCTTCATTCCATCACGTAAATCCTGTTATCTGCAAGGCTAATTAAGACTTTTGAACCACTATGACTTTTCTATATAAAGAACTAAAAGAAATATTTAGAAACAGTGTGTGTGTGTGTTTGTGTGTGCATGTTTGTGCGTGCGTGTGCACACGGGGGTGGGGCCGGGGAAGAGAGAGGGTTCCAGGAACTAGACACATGTGACCTCTGTGTGACACATTCTAACCATTTCTATTTCCTTACCAGATTGCGTACTCAGATACCAGCCCATACTTGATCCTTTCTGAGGCATCGTTGGCAGATCTCAATTCCAGGCTGGAGAAGAAAGTTAAAGTGACTAACTTCAGGCCCAATATTGTAATTTCAGGGTGTGGTGTCTATGCAGAGGTAACATGATGCCTTCCTTGTCCCTTTTCTTGGAATTAACTTTTTTTTTTTTTTTAAGGTATAAGAGTCTCTGATGTTGCATTAGATTATTCTGAAGAATTCACTAATTATTGGTTGTATGCTAGACAATTCAGAGTTTTGATTTCTTGAGCATCTAATCAATGCAGACTTCTGCACGGAGGGCACAAATATAAATGACATGCTGGTGTTGGGGCAGTTCTGGGTCTGAGACTTCTGAGGACAGTTCTCAGTAGGTAGAGTAGTTTTTGAGCCAAATTTATGTAGCATAAAATACATGATGTGTGTGGGCCATGGATCAAACGCAGGGTGTGCTCATGTCTTGTTGAAGTTGGCTTTCCTATTCAACCAATGGCCCCAGGAGAAGACAGGCATTTACAGTATGGCTGTTATGGGAGCGGAGTCCCCAAGCTAGATGGAACTACCCTAAAATTCTTCCAGTGTCATCTTCGATCTGCACTCAGATGTCTGCGCTGTGGCTTAGCACGAGGGCCATGTGATTCTGGTGGCAGATTTACTTTTGTCATGGTCTTTGGATGTTTCATTTGGTTCTCTCCCTTGTCAACCATGAAGGCAGAGATTGGTGGCCTGGGGGTTTGGTGAAGCAGTCTAGGGGGCCTGGGTGGCTCAGTTGTTAAGCGTCTGCCTTCGGCTCAGGTCATGATCCCAGGGTCCTGGGATCGAGCCCTGCATCGGGCTCCCTGCTCAGTGGGGAACCTGCTTCTCCCTCTCCCACTCCTCCTGCTTGTGTTCCCTCTCCTGCTGTATCTCTCTCTGTCAAATAAATAAATAAAATCTTAAAAAAAAAAAAAGAAAAGAAAAAAGAAAAAAAAAAGCAGTCCAGAGGTTTGAAGCCCACACTCAAACCCGAGGCTCTGAGGTCGGCCGTCAGCTTCCTCGCTGACCCCTGTAGGACTCTGTGTGCTCCCTCTGAGGCTCCTTTACCCGCCTGGAGAATGGGGTGGTCCTTTCTGCCTAGGATTACCTTACAGGCTTGTTAAAGGATCAGTTTGGCTGAGGTAACTTATGAAAAGTATAAATGCAGTGTCAGTCAGTGAAGGGCAACAGAAGTAACTCCAAATCCACCTCTGACATTTTATGTGAAACGCTCCGAGTGTATCATGTCTTCCAAAGATGGCAGGTCAGCTCCTAGTGTGAGGTGGGAAACGTGCTCTCTCCTTGACAGCCTGGACTGGACTCCCTCCGTGTTCCACGGTGACAGGGGAGCTCGTCCGCCCTTGCTCACATCCTGCCCAGTTCAGTCGGACTCAGACAAGAGGGAAAAATCAGTGTGAGTTGCCTTTGACCATCTCATTGATATTCGTCTCGCACCAGCTGTGGCCAGGAAAGCAGTTTCTCTGGAGGGTTTTCCTTCTCAGGGAAAGAGAAAGGAGGGGGAGGGTTTCCATTTAATGCTCACATTGTGCTTTGCAGCCCAGGGAGATGAAAGTCATCATTCCCCTACTATAAGGGGGAGAGGAGAGGCTGAGGGGTGGGGGGGGTGGGGTGGGGAGTGACCTGGCTCACCCCAGGCTACCCCATGGCAAGAAGTGGATGACCTGGGTCTTGAACCCAGACTGTACCAGGGCCCAAAGGAGCTCTGAGCATTGTAGGGGGTATGCATGAGGTTGGGGCACCGGATTTGAATCCACCTGCTTCACTAAGTGGCTGTGTGACCCTGGACAGGTCCTTATCCCCCTCGAGGCCCCTGCTTCCTGCACCTGTTAAATGCGGATGATTTCAGCTGGCCCCTCCCCTGACAGCAGCTGTCAGAATCAAGGTGAATAATCTGCGGAAAAGCTCCTAGAGGTAGAAAGTGTCAGAGAGGTGGGGGAGGGTTTCTGTCCTACAATCAGAGTGAAGGTGCCTGGCTCAGGCATCCCCCAGCTATGACCTACTTAAGCTTCCTTCCCCCTGCGATCCTGGAGCCCTGGGTCTTGTCGATGACGTTTGCTACCCCAGAGTTTGGAGGTGGTCAGATGTAGATGAAATTGAGTGCAGTGGAGACAGCCCAGAGTAGGACCTCAGATTTCGATTTGTTTGAACGGAGTCTTGTTCTGGAAACCTTCATTTCCATCTAACTCTGAGCGCTCCCTAACTGTGAACATTTTACATTTTAAGTCGGATGTTAATACAACATTTTGGGTGAGCTCATTTTGTCATAGTGTGTCACTCATCCCACTGTGAGTTGGTGCCCCTGTGTCCCCTGCACTGTGGGTGACCCATGGAAAAACAGGATTGAAGAAGAATGGCTGCTTCTTCCAAGGAGATCACAGTCCCAGGTTATCAGACTGTGAACAGGCCAGCGAGACATGCCAGGAAGGGGGTGAGCGCAGACTGTTAGGTGACCCCAGGGGAGTTATCGACCCAGACTGGACGGGAGCTGACGGCCCCCAAGGGTCTGCTCAGGCTCAGAGTATCCCAAGGCTCAGGCCTTAGACCCGTTTACATCTCTGGCTTTCCTTATGGTGGAATTTTTTACCTTATTTATCTGTGACTCAATCCCTAACCTAAAAGGGGCTCTGGAAATACTTCTTTAGTGAATAATAAATTAATTTCCTAACCAGAACCACCCACATGTCTCCTTTTGGCTCTTTTATGTTTTTTGTGACCACAGTGCCCCCTGGTGGGCAGATGCACACAGACCACGCTGGGGCTGCTCTAGTCCGGGTGCCCAAGCTTTTTGGGATCCCTGTGACACCTGCAGCTAAGAGACCCATTTTATAATTAAAAACTACAATACGGATTAGCAAGAATGATACACACTCTCAGAGTTCTGAGTCTGCAGGTCTCTTTCTGGCTTGTGACCAACAAAGGACTGGGCAGGTTGGTTTTAAGTCAAGAATTTTTGTCTTGGGGCGCCTGGGTGACTCAGTCCTTAAGCGTCTGCCTTCGGCTCAGGTCCTGATCCCAGGGTCCTGGGATCGAGCCCCGCATTGGGCTCCCTGCTCGGCGGGAAGCCTGCTTCTCCCTCTCCCACTCCCCCTGCTTGTGTTCCCTCTCTCGCTATGTCTCTCTCTGTCAAATAAATATAAAAAATCTTAAAAAAAAAAAAAAAAGAATTTTTGTCTTCAGCCCTCAGGTAGTGGCACTTCCCTCCCAGGGCGGGAAGATCAGGACTATGATCACGTGTCCTTTGTCTCCTCAGTGTCTTCCTTCTAGTCATTCCCTGAGCCTCCTCACCCTTCCTCTGTGCCTTCCGGAGTCTCTGTTCTGGAAGGTTCCATTCAAATCCTATCTTTTCCATAAACCTCCCCTGAGCAGAGCAATCCGAGGCTTTGTTCCTCTCAACCTCCGGATCAGTTCTTGTCTGTGCAGTTGGACCCACGCACAGTGTACGACCTCACAGTGCTTTTGCTCAAAGTTTTTGGAACTTTAAAAAATAAATCGATCGTTAACTGTTCCTATCTCCCCTGCTGGCTTTGAGGGGGCGCCACGTCCATTGATTTGATTTGTCCTGAAAAGGAGGCACCACTGACCCAGGCTGTGGGCCAATGCCTGAGGAGCCTGCTGGGCTGGAGCGCTTTGTTCACATGCCAGGGGAGATGCAGAGATAAGGACGCCGGGGGGCCCCCCCTTGATCTGTTCTGTTCGGATGCGCCAGGGGAGATGCGAGGTAAACCTACCAGTGCCCTCAGGGTCTAAATCCACCAGAGGCTGCACAATTTGGAGTGACGCCCCCTCCACGCCCTTTCTCTCTGTCCCCCATGCCCTCTGGGGGCCCCAAGCCTTCCACTCCCCACTCCTCGAGCCCAGTGGCATCTGTCCGAGGGGAGTTCCAACCACAGAGAGCAGAGGGAGCCTTTCACTTCGGGAAGATGAACAGACATGTCACAGGCAGAGAGGGGACAGGAGGGTGTGTGGCTTCTCAGGGCTGACGTGGACGTCTGCCATCTTGGGCGTAAGTGGCTTCGCTAGGTGGCACCTCATGTGAAGTCCCTACACAGGTGTGTCCGGGAAAGGGCTCAGAAGGGCTCATAGGAATTTTGTGCTTTGTCCCCTAGGATTCGTGGGATGAGCTGCTTATTGGCGACGTGATAATGAAAAGAATAATGGCTTGTTCCAGGTAAGGCTCCTCCACCCCTGGCAGGGAGAAGGAGGGGAGGGCCAAGGCCATTCTGCTTTGTCCCTTGTATGATGCTGTGTGTGTGTCCAGGTGCATTTTAACCACGGTGGACCCAGACACCGGCGTCATGAGCAGGAAGGAGCCGCTGGAGACCCTGAAGAGGTAGGACTAGGCAGCTTGATCTCTCTAGAAGCAGTGAAAATACCATGAACATACAGTCTTAACGCTGCAGGGGGTCCCAGTGACTGGGTAACTTGGGCAGCATTCCTGGGGGCTGTGGTTCCTAGAATGCCTGCTTGCACAAATAATTTTATTTCTCATTTAGAGTTCATGATTCAAACAAACCAACTTAAGAAATGCATTGTTTAGATATTTAGGCAAATTATATTATGAAGTGAGTATTAGATGACACCAAAAATGTATTAGGTGTGATAATGGCTTTGTGATGTAAGAATTTCTCCATGTATTTTGGGGAAGGGTGCTGAAGTAAGTAGGGGAATTGACACGATGTCTGGGAAGTGCTGTATATTATTTTAGCAAAAAAAAAAGGTCACATGGAAAAACGTGTCAAAGCCTTGATTAATAGAATATGAGTGATAATTACATGGGGATTCATTGCAGCATTTCTACTTTTATCTTTACTCTAAAATATTCATAATAAAAAAATAAAAAAATTTTAAGTGAAAGATACAGAGAATAAGTTAAATTGCATAGAAAGATAGTTAAAATAACATGGATTTTTAAAAGCTAATTACAGAATAGCATATAGAGTATTTATTTTTTTATTTGATTTTACTTTTTATTTTATTAAAGATTTATTTATTTATTTGAGAGAGAGAGAGAAAGAGCAGAGGGCAAGGCAGAGGGAGAGGGAGAGAGAATCTCAAACAGGCTCCACGCCCAGCACGAGGCCGAACTCGGGACTCCATCCCAGGACCCTGAGATCATGACCTGAACCTAAACCAAGAGTCAGATGCTCAACTGACTGAGCCACCCAGGCACCCCGATTTTACTTTTTAAATATATAAATGCACATGAGTGATAAAGGGCTGAAAGTTTATAAACCAAAATGTTAATGGAGGTGCTCTTGTGGTAATGGAATTATGGGCAAACAGATATATTCTTATATGTAGTCTTTAAACTTTCTGTGATCAACCTGCGTTACTTTTGCTAAAATGACAATTGAAGACCTGAGCACCTTCAGTGGTGGTATCTGCCCAGTGTAGGGTTGGAAGGGGGCTCTCAGGTCTCATCTCTGCAGCTCCCGAGCCCTTCAGCTTTGACCCTGACTTGTGTCCCCGGGTGGCTCTGATAGAGGGGGAGGGGAAGGCATGGCGCACCGCCATGGCAGCTTCTTGGGGCAAAGCCCCAGAAGACTTGGGGCAGGAACGCAATTGGTGCCATCTGGCTCCAAAACCATCGTGGGGGAGCACAGTGAGGGGTTTGTGTGACCAGACTCACTGCCCTGGAATGTGACTCCTGCTGCCTGCCCTCCTTCCCTCTCTCACAAACCTTGTGGTCTTCTTTGGGCCAACCAGTTAGTTTCCTTTGATCAACACCAATCTTACTCTCCTGATCTTGCTGTTCCAGAAGCTACTATCTGGCCATTGCTGGGCCCGCTGAAGCCCTGGGGTAGAGGGCTGTTGTCCCAGCCGGCAAATCACCCCCAGGCATGAGGCTCTGGGCCTGCCCTCGGCAGCCAGCACATATAGTCCGAGAAGACAGGTGTCCTTCATGAGGGCCAGGCCACAAGGCAGAGAGACGGGTCAGGAGTGAAGGCAGACAAGCTGGGTTGAGGGGGATTAAGGAGAGGCATTCTTGACCTGAAGAGCAAACTGCTTTCCATCTGGGTCCCCACGACTGAGCGTGGATTTGTGGGAACATTCCATGAGAGGGTACAGACCAGCCTAAGGCAAATCTCATCATTTTGAGGGGGCACTGTGTATTTCTCAATGCTCAAAACAAAGATAATTCACTTTCTCATTTTAACTTAATATTTATTACTTAATATGAAGAACTTAATACAATAAAACACTTGAGATTTATGTATTTCACACCATGTACATCCCCCTCTCCCAAAAAAAAGTAAAGGAAATTTTAACTCTAGGGCATGATGTGCCAGCTGAACTGTTTAGAGGTGAAGTCCACTGATGTCTGGGAGTTATTTGGAAATGCCAAAAAATTATAATGCCTTGATGGATGGATAAAAATGTGATCAAGGAAGTTGTCTGTAGGGGCGCCTAGGTGGCTCAGTCGTTAAGCGTCTGCCTTCGGCTCAGGTCATGATTCCAGGGTCCTGGGATCGAGCCCCACATCGGGATCCCTGCTCAGCGGGGAGCCTGCTTCTCCCTCTCCCACTCCCCCTGCTTGTGTTCCCTCTCTCGCTGTCTCTCTCTCTGTCAAATAAATAAATAAAATCTTTAAAAAAAAAAAAGGAAGTGTCTGTAAAGTGTTATGGGTAGAGTCCAGGGGGTTGGTAAATGGGTATTTGCTATAAAATTCTTTTAACTTGTTTGCATGTCTGGGGATTGTAATAATACTATGTGTGCTGGAACATTAGTAAGGAGAGCAGGGTTTCGAGAAGCAGCGACGACAGACTAGCTGTTCTTCAGAATGGATTCACTCATGGTCAGAACAAAGCAGAATCTGGTCTTCCTACCTCCTGTGGCCACAGAGTTGCTGCAGGGAGAAGGACAGGCGGGGGGGGTGGGGGGTGGGTGTGGGTGTGGTGGCGGTTGCGGGGGAGAGCCCCATCCTGGGAGTCAGGAACCCTGTGCTCATCAGCCGCTCCCCCTCCCGCTCAGGCCGGCGTGTTCTTCCCTCCGAAATAAGCCGGGTAGGACAGATCTGGATGAGTCTATGTGCAAACCTGCTTAGTGATTTTGGGAACCCATCGTCACCCTTTTTTATACATCTTGTCTCTCCCCGCACCATGTTACTTGGTTACCCTGGACTTAGTGTCTCTGCAGCCCTGAAATCACTCAGGTGTTTAGGCCCATCCTCTGACTCTTTCGTGCTTGCCTCCACTGGGAAGCTGTATTTACAGAACGAGGATCATTGACCCAGACACAGAGCAAGGGCAAGCAGGCGGGGGTCACAGGATCCAGCACAGCCCCCTGATCCTCCACAGGCTTTCTGCTGTCCAGCAGTCACACCCTAATGGCTCCTAATACCCCAGGAGACAAAGCAGCCAGCCTAGGTGTCTCCCATCTCTTACGGAGATTGAAATGGCCATAGATGTAGTAATTTATGCGCTCCCTGGGACAGGTAGTCATAAATCCGGAGAAAGAGAAAGGCCGGGCTTCACGACATAAATCATGGGAAGCAGAGCAAACAGCGGTGTCCAGAACAGCTTCTCCGCTCTCGGGCAGGTGGCTCGGAGCCAGGCTGCTTTCCATTTTCCTGTGTCCTTGGGTGCCCAGGAGCTGTGTTGCTTCGAGGACACAGGGGAGACCTCCACCAGACTTACCCACTGAAGCCTGTCGCCCACAGGCAGAGTGCGGGGTGGCAGAGCAATGAGAGAAAGAGAAATATGTCTGGCACTGCTGAACGTCTGTAAGATCCTCTTAGTGGGTGATGCAGAGGAGGCTGCTGGCTAGTGGGAAAATAGGAAGATGGAGTTTCTTTCTTCTTTCCTTCCTTCCTTCCTTCCTTCCTTCCTTCCTTCCTTCCTTCCTTCC
>NC_058408.1:11261800-11309894 GCF_002201575.2 Neomonachus schauinslandi | reverse complement strand
TCCTTCCTTCCTTCCTTCCTTCCTTCCTTCCTTCCTTCCTTCCTTCCAGATTTTATTGAGGGGGAGACAGAGGGACAGGGAGAGAGAGTCCCAAGCAGATTCCAAGCTGAGTGCGGAGCCCGACGCGGGACTTGATCCCATGACCCAGAGATCATGACCTGAGCTGAAACCAAAAGTTGGACACTCAACGGACTGAGCCACCCAGGCACCCCCTACTCTTTTCTTTCTTAAGGGAGAGTGACGTCCGCACTGATCCCTAGGGCTTAAGGTGTGGTGGGAGTCTGTCATTGCTGCTTCCAGAACATCTGGCTCCTAATTAATAGAAAGAGGAAAGCATGTTTGCTTTGTAGATGCAAAAGTTTTGTTGGACACCTGAATACTTTGACATTAAGGACATTTGCCACTTGTGTTAGGCTGTGTTGAGCTAAAGACAGAAAGATATAGTGGTAATACTGTGGGAGGAGACAGACACCCCCAGCCCCATCTGGCTCTATCACCAGCTGGTTGTGTGACTTCGGCAAGTCACTTAGCTTCTTGATGCTTGTCTCCTTATTGGTAAACACTGGACTAATAATACCTGTCCTGGTTGATCAGAATAAGGCAATACATATGATTTTAAAAAATGGATGATAAAATATTGTACACAATGACCGGGTAGGCTCTGGTTGTTGATAGTCTCAGTCTGTGAACTTGACACCTTCTGGGAGAAGGAGAAGTCTGAAGACACTTCTCTCTGTTCTCTGAAGCTGCATTAAAT
The DNA here is from genome assembly GCF_002201575.2 of Neomonachus schauinslandi. Classification (NCBI taxonomy): domain Eukaryota; kingdom Metazoa; phylum Chordata; class Mammalia; order Carnivora; family Phocidae; genus Neomonachus; species Neomonachus schauinslandi. Next base: position 11,309,137 of record NC_058408.1, on the reverse strand, counting down.
AAAACTCCACCCAGATCTGCTCAGCCTCTAGGGCTCCCCTCCTCCAAGCTGCCTTCACAGTGCTGTTTCATTCTTTTTTTGAAGATTTTATTTATTTATTTGACAGAGAGAGACAGCGAGAGAGGGAACACAAGCAGGGGGAGTGGGAGAGGGAGAAGCAGGCTTCCCGCTGAGCAGGGAGCCCGACGCGGGGCTCGATCCCGGGACCCTGGAATCATGACCTGAGCCGAAGGCAGACGCTTAACGCCTGAGCCACCCAGGCACCCCTGTGCTGTTTCATTCTTAACCTGGCCATCGGGTTAGTGGGTTGTGAGGCCTCAGAAGTGGCCTGTGCCCCAAGGTGGGGACCCAGTGGTGACCAGAGAGAGACCCTGCTTGTCATCACGGCCTGGGCACTGACCAGTAAACGAGCAGACCAGGCAGAGTAAATGATGAGCCGCCCTCACCGTGCACAGGACTTTACAGATTTCCACTCACACCGCACTCTTCCAGTTTGGTGACCTCTGTTGAAGTTAAACAAAGTGTCTTGAACAACCTCCTGCTCATTAGAGTAGTTGTGTGTTTCCTATTCACTGAAAAAGAAAATGCATTAACAAAGGAACTTTTAAATGAGTTTGTAGTTTATTAACCCCAACAACAACAAAAATATATCTTTGAACAAAATCATAGATGGTCCCGGGAAGATACAGTACTGTTTGAGTCTGTTGAACAAAGCTTGGTGTGCATGTGCATTCGCAGACCGCTCGCAGTACCCGCTCATCCCCACAAGGGGTCGCCGATGATCTCGTTAATGGGGGCTTCCCGCGTCCCTGCAGGGGCCTGCGGTGTTAGGGGGAGCTGCAGGTGGGGTGAGAGTTGGGGAGGGTTGTAGGGAAGGCAGGCCGGCACACAGCCAGCTCTCCACTGCCACAGCGCTCCCCGTTTCTATTCCTAGGCGACGAAATGGACGGCCACCTGCGAACCAGGTGACCAAACCTGTGCTCGCACGAACCAACATTCTTGCCCCACTTTGCGCTGTTTCAGGGGGCTGGGCTGGAAGGGGCCCTCCCCTCTCAGTTACCTGGTCGGGGAGTCTATGTGAGTGGTTGATGGGAACAGACAGGTGGAACCCACTAATTCTTGTGTACAAGAATTAGTATTAACCCGCTCAGTTTTTCTCAGGTCTGTGCGTGTACCCAGATGGTGTATAGATGACCAGGGGTCAATCACATCCTAGGTAGGAAGCGTGGTGATTGTGGGTGGAGTGGTTAGACCCCGCCTGGGACCACTGAGATCTGCGCCCTGGGGCATGTTGGTTACTCCTGAGACTTAGCTGTAGAGTGGAGAGAACTCACATTCTCCCCTAGGCTTGTTGTAAGGATTAAGAGAGATTGTTGTGTGAGGTGTTCTTTAGAACTTTCAGCGCCCCCCCCCCCCCCCCACCAACCCTCCCGAAATAATCTGAGTTGAGGACCCAGGCTACAGAACTCTGATCTTGAAGAGGCCACTCTCTGATAGAAACGGATCCTAAAATATCGCTGGTATTGCATGCTGATGGGAGAGGTAGGTGAGGAGAGGGTCCAAGCTCATTGTGGGGACCTGACTGCTGAGCTGGGGAGTACTGGGGGTGAGGCAGGACCGCCTGGGGCAGCAGCTCATGGCCTTCATCCACCCGCTGATTCCTCATTTGTTCGCTCAGCCAGCCTTGTTGGAGAGGCCCCAGTGTGCCAGGCTCTGTAGCAGGCTCAGGGATGCAGCAGGGACTGGGACAGGCAGGGTGCCTGCAGTCTGGCGAGGAGCCGAGGGTCCCGGAAGGAGCCTCTGGATTTGATCTGCTCCAGTTGCTCATCCGCCATTTCTGAAATGAAGGACAACATAAGGACCAGCTTGCCACAAAAGCCCCCCCCCCCCGCCTTTTAAAGCACTATAGAATGAAATGAAGACATTCTATAAAAATGTTTGAAATAGGGCACCTGGATGGCTCAGTCATTAAGCATCTGCCTTTGGCTCAGGTCATGATCCCAGGGTCCTGGGATCGAGCCCTGCATTGGGCTCCCTGCTCAGCGGGAAGACTGCTCCTCCCTCTCCGACTCCCCCTGCTTGTGGTCCCTCTCTCACTGTGTCTCTCTCTGTTGAAAAATAAATAAAATCTTAAAAAAAAAAGTTTGAAATATAAAGATGATATAAAATTGGAGCTAGCTTCAGTGAGAAACTGAAGGAAAACTTTCTCCCGGTGGAGGGGAGAGGGGGGTAGAATGTCGCATGTTGTTCCCACACACTCTACCTGGGGCTGCTTGTGTTTTCTGCTGGACAAAGATATTCATGCTGATTCTAATAGAAGCTTTTCATTCATCCATTCGACGAATGATTGTGGGTCACTGGGAACGGGTGGGGCCCAGCACTGGGTGTGAGCAGTATGAGGGAGTTCGTCACAGCTGCTCTCCTCCAGGGACCCTCTGTTTTGCAGACAGACAGACATGTGCCCTGACTACAGAACAAGGCATGGGAGTGTTCCAGGGGCAGGCAGGGAAACACTGAGGATGGGAAAATTACTCCTGGCTGGGGGCTCCTGGGCTTCCTTCCTAGGAGATGGAGCATTTGAGTTGGGCCTTGAGGGGAAGGTGGAATTTTAACGCATGGGGAAGCAGAAGAGGGGCATCCCACAGGAGTCTCGGAGCTGGTGAAGTGCAAAGCAAGCTAAAAGGACATTGAGGGATCCAGTAGAGGGTGACACAGGTGCAGGTAAGGGGTAGAGGGTGACAGGTTTGAAAAAGCTGCTGGGGCCAGGTGGAGAGCCTCCCATGCCCCGCTGAAGAGTTGGAATGTTAATCTGTAGGCACATTGAGAGTGTCTGAGCCTGGCATGATTAAGACCAGAGCAGAATTAAGAAAGTAATACAGTGTAGCACCAACAATGAATTGGAAGCTGGGGAGCGGAGAATGAGGAAAAGAGGTCGGTTATGAAGTTGTCACAATGGTCTGAGCATGCTGGAAGCAAGGTGGTGGCCTTGGGAGAAGCCGCGAGCAAATCCTGTGATGTGGGGCAGGAAGAACCTCAGGACTTGGCAACTATGGAGAAGCGGTGGAGAGTGAGGGGAGGGGGGTACTGGAGGCCCCAAGCCTGAGGCACTGGTAGGTTGGTGGTTCTAGTGAGGAGAGATGCCTAGAGAAAAGGAAGGTGGGAACGTGTGTCTAAACATCTCAAGTACGTCATCGCTTAATACTGCAAATGGGAACGTTCCATGGAGGGAAGATGTGGGGGTCTGGCCCCTGGGGGCTCTTCTGTAGTTTATGCCCCGGGCAGGCCGCTCATTGCACAACTCCAGGAGGCGCTCTTCTGTTAGACTTTGGTGGGAATGGTGGCCCCTGGTGGCCCTGTGGGGGGTGGACATTTACTTTAGCCGAGAAGGATGCATACGCTCTTTGAGCTCTTGCTTCTGTTTGGCGGTGGTGACTCATCGTGATCTTTCTCCTATTGCAGTTATCGTCTGTGTGACGCTTCTGAGCAGAAGCTGTATGGAAAATCACCTCTCTTCGGGCAGTATTTTGTTCTGGAAAGCACAGGGACCATCAAAGTGGGAGACCCTGTGTACCTGCTGGGCCAGTAGTAGGAGTCACGTCCTAGAATGTCAGGTACCTTTGAAGAAATGTCCTCAAAAATGCCAACACTGGAAGCAAAGTTCTGGAACTGATACCTCAGCATTTCCTTTAGGTCTGTGACTTCCAAGCATTTCGTCTTTTGGACTTCCTGGTGCCTCAGTGCCCCCTAGTGCGTTGGTACAGGGCAAAGAAATACAGTCGTGGTAACTTAAGAGGACTTCAGTAAGCCACTTAAATGACAAGATACAATTCTGAAACCCCCTGTGTAACTGTGACTGTGGGATTCCTGCTCCTTCTTTTCCATTTACCTATCCAGAGGGCTAACCTCCATAATCTCATTACCACCCTGTAGGGAAAGAGAAGAGCAAGAGGAAGAGTGGGCAAGTGAGGAGAATGTTGTGGAAGAATGCGATGGAAACGAACTAGCTCCCCAGATAAGGCTGGAGGGTCACATCACTTTTCTCCTCAAGCCCCAGACTAGCTTTTGAGAGGCAGAAAGAGCCTGACCTTCGGGAAGTGCTTGAGATGTTAATTTTCCATAGGTCATCTTGGATCTGGCACTGTTGCTCCTCAGGCAACGTCCATGAGGGTTTGATGGATCCTTCGTAGCATGCGGTGTCTCTGGGCTGGAGAACAACATACATGCCAGGGTAGAAAATCAACTCATGAGAGCAGCCTTTCTGTCAGACTCTGATGTGGAACATGTGAAAAGCAAGACAAAAACTTCCTCGCCTTGAAACAAAACACCAAATACATCTCACTAGTAATCCCAAAGTTTTCCCCACATAGGAGAGTGGGCAGTAGGACTAGGGAGGGCAAGACCCCTAGTTTGATGTTGTCTGAGAGGCTGTTTAATGTTGCCCAGGGAAATGATGGTGTCCCTCTTGGCAGAAGAGCAAAAAGAAGGGGAAAGGCGAGGATGCCACCTAGTGGTGGTGAATGGTAGCTCAGCCTATGCTGTGGAAAAGATTGAAGAAAATACCTGTGGATGGGTTTTAATTTTCCATCCCTGAACTTTTTTTTTTTTAAAGGAAGTGGGGGTACCCTCCAGGTGCTCTCTGCTTCTCGGTTGTAAGTATTTGATTCTCTAAAAGCTCTCAGGAGGGTGGCCGTGCTGTCACAAAGCCCTCCGGGATCCTTGCTGGTCTCATCAACTCATGACCGGGTCCACCTCCTCAAATTCAGGGTGAGAAAGTTCTGGAGTCCGTGGATGAGAAGAAATGTGATTTTGTGATTTGAAATAAACCACTGAAAACCTTTCAAAGGAGAAAAAGAAAGCATGTTCTAGTTCATTAAAAACCAAGACCTAATCTTTCTACTGATCCAATGATTTAACTCTAAGTTGATGAACCATTTCTTTCACTGGCATTTTGTCCCTAGGAAGCTGACCAAATCATGAAAAAATGTTCCCAAACTGTAAGTAAATGGAAGCTACTTTGACTAGTTTCAGATCTTACTAACTTCTTGGCACAGAAATCAGACTCTGAAGCTGACTGATGTGAATGGGCAAAGCCAATAATTCTGCCGCCTGACCAGACCCGGGTCTCTTACAAATGGACCTGCTCACACACAGCTTCCCCAGGCAAACACCCATCTTTGACGGGCTGTCAAGTGAACATGCTTTTTACCAAAAGCTGTGCATTTTCCACGTTGGTTTTATAAAAGAGGTTAGTAATCACTGGAATCTAGCCTAGCTCTGAGGTAACGTTAGAAGTGAACAGGTGCATATGTATATGTTTTCTGGTTGGCGAATTCTTGCAATTTGTGTTCTGTACACTCGGCGTGAAGTGCAGAATGAAAACAATCCATCAGGTTATCTGGCCCACCACCTTCCCCGATAAATCCACTGTATGCTAAAACTACAGATAGAGGCAAAAATAAGAGTTCAGCAAGTCACGTTCCTAATGGGACCTTGGGACCCCACGGCAGAATGCACACAGGATTTAAGAAACCAGGTGAATATGGACTCTGAGGGCAGCCAAGAGCTAGGCACTGGTGAGAAACTCAAGGCTGGTTTGGCGGCTGTTCCTAGAATTTGTAATCAGTGGCAAGCTGAATGCCTTCGACCTGAATTTCTAACCCTTTGTAAATAGTGACATCCAATGCCTCAGTGACCCATTCTGTGTCAGAGGCCACCCTTCCTGCTGACCCTGTCATTGTCTGCAGTGCAGAGCAATCCTCAAATGGGGGGGGGTACCTGGACACCATAATTTGTTGGGAGTCCCCTTCTGCCCCTCAGAGTGTGAGGAAGATTCCTGTCTGGAGAGAGAAGTTCCAATGACCTCTAGAATCTCAGAGTAGTTGCCAAGCTTTCTGTCAGTGAGATTTAAAAGCCATTTACTTGTGTTTATTTTATATTTAATGAGTTAGTTCATGCCAAAGGCCAGGCTGATGTCTCGTTTATTTTGGATACTGAACATTTGCACACAATTCCACTTGAAATATAGGATCGGGAATATAGACGATCACAGACCCTCAGAAAGGTCTTACAGCTGTGGGTGATGGACATTTGAGGTCAGGCCAAAATATCCACTCTTGGTGGGTGTTGTGTTTCATTCTGGGTGGCGACTTTGTGCTGTAATCACAGAGAGAGTTACCAACCAAGAGCTGGAGATCCTGAAGAGAAGAGTGTGGGAAACGCTCTACTGGGCAGACTGCTCGAAGGCTCACTTCTGTGGCTGTTCAGAGAAAAAGTTGGAGCTTCACAACCAGGAGACAGAGCAGTGACTTAGACACATAGGGCAGAAAAAAATCAGGTTAGGCCTGATGGAAATCAGGCAGTTGTCTGGCAATGAGAGATCCTCCTCCTGTCTTTCTGCCCTGGAGGATGTGGGGGGCAGGGTGGGGAGGTGTGCTTGTTGGGGACTGCCCATTTGGTAGTACCGTGTGGAGGCCAGGCCAGCTTGTGACTTTGGGAAACTATCTGTGAGTCTGTCACCAACAGCGATGGCAGGCTGGAGCTCCTGGCATGTGTCCCCAGAACTCTGATAGTGTGACAAATTGGAGCGGTCCATGATGGCAGAGAGCAGATGGTCAAGAGTCACTCAAACATGCTGGAGGGGCTCTCACACCAGGCTTCGACTGTAGGTCTAACCAGGCCATTGGGGCCTTACCCTAACACTATATACTTCCCTAGGTTTTTTTGGTCCATGAAATTCTGGAACTTTGCCTGGAGGGATGCTCCTAAAAAAGAATTCCATGGACCTGTAACTCTGGCAAGTCCTGTGTGCCTCCCTTTAGATTTCTTCAAAGGCCTAGCAACTCACTGGAGGCTTGGGGCCTGCATCGAGGAATTCTGTTTAACGCTGCCCTCCTCCAAACTCCTATCTGACCCCGTCCTGAGAAACCTGTTCTGACCTCCAGATCTCTCAAGGGGGCACCAGCCAGGGGCAGGGAATCACGATTAGCAAGAATGCTGCACTCATGAGAAGGTTGAGGAAGTTAAAAGAGCCCCCAACCACATGAAGGAGGCCTCTCTTGGGTTGCTTCCTCTTGTCTTCTCCCTCGTCCCTGGACTGAGGCTTAAAAGGATAAAGGAGGTGTGGAGAGAGCGTCTTAGACCAGCTTTCCTAATATGGGCCTTGGGGAGATGCATTCCTTTTCTTTGGACTCGTTTTCCAAACCTGCCTTCATGGATGGATAGGGTGGACCAGGGTTGAGGGGGTGGACACAGAATCTAGTCTTGGCCTTACAACAATACCGCACCAGTTCTCCAGGATGCTTTATGCACCAGGGAGGGGCACTATCTTCCCATCTGTTAGCTTTACCTTTCCCACGCAACTTGTCAACTAGAGTTGCCTCCCACTACATTAAGCAGAACTACCCCAGGGGTCCTATTGCCTCCGACCATACATATATACTCACTTTATCCCATGCTCTTATATTTGCAAGAACATTGTTTGCTTCTACCACTTTCTTAGAAATGGACAAGTGAGTTATGGTAGTGTCTGAAGTTGCCCAATTTTAAGCAAGGGGAAGAATATGGTTGAAGGATTCAACAAAGGCTCTTGGAATTGGGATAATAGAAGTGTACCTGAGGTATCCCTTTGTTTGCTTTGACTGCACTGTCTTCGGAGGAAGAGGCCCAGCCAACAGCTTTGACTATGATCCTGTTCTCCCTCAAAACACAGCTGATAGGGGACTGGTGGGGCCATCTGGTCCCATCCTCTTCGGCCTAGCTCAGAAAGAGGAGTTGCCCTAATCACATTATTAGTCTTCCTGGACAGGCTGTAGTAACAAAAGGGGCTGAAAAGTGTCTTCTCATCTAACTTCTTCCAAGGCTGATTTTGATGGCTGGGTCAAGTTCACTCACGTTTGGCTATTGACCAACCTAATCTATTCATTCTTGGTGGTCCTCAGTTGTGCTCCCTTACCGTCACAGGGCATTCTAGACTGCTCTTCCTCCTACCTCCCTCCTGAAGCCCACAGCCTCTGATTCTTTCCCTTCATTTCCTGCTCTATGCCCTCTACCAATCCCTGACCTGTATCTTCAGTAGTCCAGACTCCAGTCCTGGGGGAGCCCTGTGGGATGTAAGTCAAGGCTAACTTCTCTCTCTCTCTTTGGGATTTGCTGGGAGTATTGTAAATAAAGTGTTGTCATAATTATTTCTGATTAATATTTTTACACCTAATAAAGTTTCAAAGGGATGGTGTTTACTTGGTCTAGGGGAGGGGCACCTTCCAGATGACTTGCCCAGCAATTAAAGCGGCTCGTTAGTCGGAGGCCCGGGATGGCCGAGGACAGCTGGAGAGCTCTTCTTTGCAAGCAGCTCTGGTTAACATCAACCAGGAAAGCTCTTTGTAAACACATGAATAATTGATCGTCCAGCGCTCACATAGCTACTGAGGATCTGAGCCTGTATGACTCATTTGCAAGCCATCCCTGTCGTCTGGATGCCATAACATTGGAGGAATGATGATTGTTTCTTGGAGATTCTTCTGTGGCCAGAGTTGCCAAGACCAAGGCTGTAATGGTTTGTTATGATGACCTTTGTTATTCCATTAGGCTCAATTGCTTTAAAAAATGATGTGTGCATACTTTAGGAACGTTTTTACCCTTTACGTTGACCTGACATCATAGTTTATATTACAAAATGTATTAATGACAGAGGAGTGTTTTCATGTCCCGAGGACAAATTTTAACAACCATAATCTGCCCTTAGTCATCATAAATATAAATGTATTGGTCAAACAGATCTCGTTAATGTGGCCAAGATAAATGCAAGTCTATATTTTAAGGCAGTTGAAGTTCTAGAGAATATTTGGAGCTTTTTGTAGGGCTAAGAGATCTTGTATACGTGCTATCAAAGGGCTGAGAAAATTAACATGTTTCCCCCTCTGGTTTTTTGTTGGACAGATATAAACGTCTTGGGGTTGTCAAGTAAGATTGTTCACATAGTTTCTGGACTCCGTTATGCCTGGTGGGGTGAAGCTTAGTTCTTAAAGCTGTATTCTTTTCATTATGCTCACAGTGCTTCTGAAAAGAAACAAAGATTTCAAGACTTAGCAATGTGTTGCTCAACCCCATTTTCCTGTATTACACTGTGCCTTGAAGTTTTAATTTTATGAGTGCCCCCTGACCCACCATCTTGCTTCCTGGGGGAGGAGCCCCTTTTCAACGGATGTACAGCTGACATTTTGCAGTCGATATGCTGGGCACGGGCTGGGTCGAACACTTCGTCTTCCTCTCTGTCATGCCGCACTCAGAAGTGTTGGCTGTTGCTGGTTGTGTCCACATTTCAAGCTTCTCAGGCAGAAAATAAACCTTTATTTAGAATCCTTTTTAATTGTGTTCTTAGTCTGAACCATGAAGATGTGTTTAAGGCAGGGATGTCTCAAATGCCAGTCACTGAGAGAGCAGACTGTTTACAGGGGGGGTTCGTCTCCCCTGAATACGGCAAACATGCGCCATGATTAAACTCTGTGTGGATTAGGGTCACCTGGCAATGACTGATGAGCACTTCAAATAAAACCATTTACCCTTTGTCCCTTAGAAGAATCTTCCAAGAGGAGCCTTCCCCTCTGCATCAGCTGTTGTCTTTGGTAGCACCAAAGTTTTGGAGTCATGATTTTGCCTGGATACCCTCTCTGGGGTTGGGGATTGACTTATTTTCTAAATTTGATGATGTGGCGATAGTTCTGTGATAATTTCCTGTGTGGTGTAAACCTTTTGATCCGTTTAGAAAGTGAGGCATATACACCCAGGTTCATAGCAACACTATTCACTCTAGCCAGCAGGTGGGAGCAGCCCAAGTGTCTGACGAGAGATGAACGGAATGAAGAAAATGTAGTAGGGGCGCCTGGGTGGCTCAGTCATTAAGTGTCTGCCTTCGACTCAGGTCACGATCCCAGGGTGCTGGGATCGAGCCCCGCATCGGGCTCCCTGCTCAGTGGGGAGTCTGCTTCTCCCTCTCCCACTCCCCCTGCTTGTGTTCCTGCTCTCGCTGTGTCTCTCTCTGTCAAATAAATAAAAAACCTTTAAAAAAAAGAAAATGTAGTATATGTATAGAATGGAATTTTATTCAGCCTTAAAAAGGAAGGGAATTCTGGCACATGCTACAACACGGATGAAGCTGGAAGACATGATGCTGAGTGAAATATGTCAGTCGCAAAGGGACAAATGCTGTGTGATTCCAGGCATAAGAGATATGTAGCGTAGTCAGACTCAGAAGCACACAGTAGAATGATGACTGCTGGGAACTGGGAGAGGACGAATGGGAGTTAGTTACTGTTTACCGGGGACAGAGTTTTAGTTTTGTGGGATGCAAACAGTTCTGGAGATGGATGGTGGTGATGGTTGCACAGCAGTGTGAATGTATTTAATACCACTGAACTGTAGGGGCGCCTGGGTGGCTCAGTCAGTTAAGCGTCTGCCTTCAGCTCAGGCGATGATCCCAGGGTCCTGGGATCGAGCCCTGTGCTGGGCTCCCTGCTCAGCAGGGGAGTCTGCTTCTCCCTCTGCCTGCCGCTCTGCCTACTAATGCTCTCTCTCCCACTCTCTCTCTGACAAATAAATAAAATCTTTAAAAAAATACCAGTGAACTGTATACTTCAAAGTGGCTAAGAGTAAATTTTAAGTGATGTGTATTTTGCCACAATTAAAAAATAGTAATAAAAAAGAAAAAAAAGTGGGGCACATCAGAGACTTAGAATTGACTTAATCCAAACTCCAAGGCCCCCTTTCTGGAAACAGCCTGACTCTAGCCCCTGAGAGAACCCCACCCCCATCCCGAACACTAAGAACACCTCTTGCTGAGACTAAAGAGAATAAGAAATTGAAATGTAATGACTTTAAACTTAACCTTGATCACAGATGAGATAACTTAACTTTAGACTTTAATTTTTTGTTTTAACTTCTTTGGACCTTAACTTGTTTGTTTGTTTTTTTTTTTTAAAGATTTTATTTACTCATTTTAGAGAGAGTGCCAGTGGGGAGAGGCGCAGAGGGAGAGGGATAGAAAGAATCTCAAGCAGACTCCAATGAGCACAAAGCATGAAGCGGGGCTCAATCTCATGACCCTGAGATCATGACCTGAGCTGAAATCAAGAGTTGGATGCTCAACCGACTGAGCCACCCGGGCGCCCCTGGACCTTAACTTGTAAGGGGATTTTGAGCTTTGGAGTCCCTGGTAATTTGATATTTTGAGAGGAGTTAAGTTCAAATGTAGAACATCTTACTGTTGGCCTTTTTTGTTGGGGTGCCTCTATGATATCATTGGGTCTCACTGCCTAATTTCTAATAGGTTATGTTGGTCGATGAGGCTGGAAATAGATTGAGATGGGAGAATCTACATTTTCTGTCTTGACTACAGAAAGGCCTTGAAAAACATAATGTACTGTATGGGCCCATCTCAGAAACTTTTGGGGCAAAAATCTACACTGCCTGCCCAGGAAGATCCCTAATGGAAGATCCCTAATGGTGTTAAGGATGACAAAGATACTGTCCCACTTCTAGTTGACCACAGGCATAATGGGTAAACACAGTGGGTCCAAAGAACAAAAACAAAAATTGGCAGAGGCAGAGATGGTAACTTCCCTGCAATAAACTGCTTCAGGATTAAGATGGCACGTATCCCTAATGTACCCACATGAAGGGATGTTAATTAGTCTTGAGCCTTCTCTGCCTCCTCACACTCTCCTGCTCAGGGGAGACCTGATTGGTAAATTTGGGGGCAGCAACTGAGCTCTGCCCCACCTTTCTTCTTAGGCTCTGCTCATCTTCGAGCTGCAGGATCCCAGGTCTCTTTGAGCCAGGTGGTGAGCTTGGCAGAAAAACCCTGCCCTTGTTGGGAGAAGCCTGCAGTTTTGTGTCATGCTGCCCGAGGCGGGGTGGATAAATTCAGTGCTGGGATTCAGCATGAGAAATTCCATTGCTTCTCTATTTCTAAACCACATACTCCAAGCTAATCTTTATCAGTAATAGAATAGGTATTTTGATCTAAAACAAGAGGATTTTTCTTTGATCTAAAACCACATCCACATTCTCATTATGCCTTCACATTTGTAGCACGTCATGAAGTCTGCAGAGCACTGTTGCCCGCACACGCTGTTTCATCTTCTGGCAATCCAGTGAGCTCAGATGGATGGGAAAGCTTTTTGTAGCTGCTGCAGTGTTATAACTACACTTATCCCTGATTGCCTAAGTCCCGTTGGTGAGGTTTGAAGAGATTACCTAACTTGCCTATGTTGTAGGTGATGGGCTAGAATGAGAACTCGAGACTTCTGGCTTTGGGTCAGGTTCTCCTCAAGAATCAGTTAGCAAGAGTTATCTCAAAGAGTGGTAGTATCTTCAACTGGAAACTGGTTTAATCCTACAGTTTTGTTTTGAAAAATCTGCTTATGACTTAGGAAGGGACCTTTAAGATCGGTGTCCGTAAGCTCTAGTGTGTATGTGACTCACGTGGGAACCTTGAGTAGAGTGGATATTCCAGTATCTGACACCCAGCTATGCCGGTGGGGAACTGAGGTGGGGTTAGGAATTCTCATTTTTATAAAAACCCAACTGTTCTAAACTCTTACCTGATTTTCTGTAGACCAAGTTCTTACAATGCTCACCCCGCTGTAATGTGGGCATGCTCCTTCATGTGGGTAAAGAGGGACAAATCCTGGCTTTCTTTGAAAAAGGGAACTCAGAAATACATCATGGTTAACCACGGAGGCACACATTTTAGATGATGGGTTTACACTGATGCAAACACACACAGAGGCCCCTACAGCCCTCAGGGGACCACAGTACCCCCTTCTGGAGGCAGGGGTTCTGAAAGACAGCAGAGTTCTGAAGGCACCAAACCTACCACCTGAGCCTCCATGCAACTGAGTTAACGGCCACATCATTAACTAATCCTGAATTAATTCGCCAGGAAGGGGCAATGCCTGGGGCTTAAGCATTGCCTGTGTGTGCATGTTTGTGTGGGGAATAAATGAGAAAGTGTTTTGTAAAAATATTTGCTTCTTTTTTAATCAATTAGTGCCTTTCAGTGAATCAACAAATAAGAAGGAGGCCCCAAACGCAGTGTTAACAACATAAAGAGTATAGGAGCCGATGGTATGGTTTAAAAAAATATTTAAAGACAAGGTAAGGATTAGGAATGCTGATGAGTAATTGCTACATTCTCTTAGGGCTCAGGGAGATGCTGTGAGCCTACTGGTTTTTCTCTCTTTCTACCTCCCAGCCAAGCTTAAGAGGAAACTCCTTCCACGTGAACTGGAAAAGATGAATTTCAAGCTTCATTGAGAGCTCTAAAACCTTAAATCCTTCTTGAAAATAACCTGCCTCTCAGGAATTTTTGGTCCCCCCAAATTATAAAGCTTTTCCTCGGGCTGTGGAATGGCGGCGTTATTAACTGTGATTACTTAAGTCTCTGAATAGAAGGATACAATAAATCTGAAAGTACTCGTTCTGGTTTGTGACTAAGCAAAACTGTATAATATTAAATCAGATGTTGTTATAAACATATGAAATAGCACATTTTTTTCCCAACTTGGGGCATTGTGGCATGAAGCTTCTGGGAATCTAAAAAAAAAATGTTTTTACATTCTTGGATCCTGAGACTGGTTTCTGCTAGGTTTTCTTCTTTCTGAGCATGGATGCTAAACAAAAGTGCTTCTGTTTAGATCTCTGTGTTTTCCCAGTGAGTTAGCGAGGTTGAGTAGAGGTGTTCTTACTCCTTTGCAGGCTGTTCTCTGGGGTGGAACTGGTGACCCAGGCCATGTGTGTGTATGTGTGTGTGTGTGTGTCCGTGTGTGCCTGTCGAGCGGGGAAGATGAATGGCATCTGAGTACCCTGGAATGTTTGGGTTGGAAGGGCTCTTAGACACAAACTAGTTCACCAGCCTCCTCATTGCCCAGGTCATGTTTTCAAACTTAGGTTCGAATGTGTGGGAGAGAGAAAGCCACACAAATCTGGAGGTGGGGAGGAATTTTGAAATTCAAGTCCAAGTTTCTAGGTTAGACCTCTGTGGCCTCTGGCTTGGTTAGAGGAACAGGAGCGTTGTCAGTCATGTGACAAACCTGCCGCTGTCCTTGGGGGTCACACCCCCAGGCCTGGGTAACGACAGATAATCATGACCCTGGGAAAAGCTTCATGTCTGCCTCTGGTCAGTGGGCAGGTTGGCTTCATTTTCCTCCTCAAAGGAGTGGTAATGCCTATGCATGGGGTATGCGTTCCCGAGCAAAGAGCCACAGAGAAGTCAACAGAGGGAGTGTTAAAAAGTGATTACAGTTTTTCTTGTGTTGGCACTTATGAGCAATTTTTCTTTCTATAGTCTCCCAATATATTATTTTTTATCATTAAGATAATATATTTATGTTAAAAATAAAACTATAGCCTCAGAATACTTGTGTATTTAATAATCGCCTTTTACAAAGATTATTTAGGATATTAATAGCATTCTACAAGTTATTTAGAGCTGCGCTGTCCAAGATGGTAGCCGTTCAGGGTTATTGACACGCGGCTGGTCCAAATGGAGATACGCTGTACGTGTGAACTACATAACGAAATCTCAAAGATTTAGTAAAAATGAAAGAGTGTAAGGTATTTCTGTAGTCATTCTTATGATTATGTGTTGAAATGATAATTTGGATAAACAGGGTTAAGTGATCAGAATTAATTTCATCTCTTTTTAATTGGCTACTAGAAAATTTATTTGTTTATTTATTTATTTATTTATTTATATTTCCTTAAGTTATATCTATGCCCAACTTGGGGCTTAAACTTACAACCCCGAGATCAAGAGTTGAATGCTCTGCTGACTGAGCCAGCCAGGTGCCCTGCTACTAGGAAACTTAACGTGACATATGTAGATGCTGTATGAAGGAGAGAAGGTTAGCCTTCCCCTTGACAAGGACAGGGGAGGCCCTCGGGCCTGTACAGCCTTGTCGCCTACTTGGTGGCATCTAAACGTTGTTATGAGGATGAAGAGTGACTGCTGAATGGGTACAAGGTATCCCCTTGGGGTAATGAGCATGTTCTGGGTAGACAGTGGTGATGGTGGCAGAATATTGTGAATGTACTAAATGTCAGTAATGATAAATTTTATGTTATGTGTATCTTACCACTATAAAGAAATTGTGGGGGCACCTAGGTGGCTCAGTCAGTTGAGCATCCTATTCTTGATCTTGATTTCAGGTCACGATCTCAGGGTTGTGGGATGGAGCCCCGCATTGGGCTCCATGCTCAGTGTGGAGTCTGCTTGAGATTCTGTCTCTCCCTCTCCTTCTGCCCCTCCCCTGGCTCATGCTCTCTCTCTTTCTCAAATAATAAATAAATAAATCTTTAAAAAATTGCATATGTGGCTCACGTTATACTTCTGTCTTCAATGCTTGTTTCAAGTAAAGAGGTGGGGGGTGTGGCTTTGCTGAAAACGGTGTCTCTAGAAACAGAGAAGAAAGTTGGAAGAGACAAAGATAGGCTGAAGTCTGGCGGGAGAGGTCAGAAC
Source organism: Neomonachus schauinslandi (assembly GCF_002201575.2). NCBI lineage: Eukaryota > Metazoa > Chordata > Mammalia > Carnivora > Phocidae > Neomonachus > Neomonachus schauinslandi. The sequence goes on along the minus strand of NC_058408.1, from coordinate 11,293,623 downwards.
ACTTTTCTCCCGGGGCCCCTATCTCTTCATAATGCCTTCCTCTTATCTCATTCCACTGTCCGCCCTGCTTGGCCTTCTGTCCGCCGCTTAGGTTGCTCATGAAGATTACTTTTTCTCTAAAATTCCTCCCAGTTTATGTGGTGTTAAGGAGTTAGGAATCTTGAGGGTTCGAAATAAAATACGGCACCCAGATCAGGTTCGACAAGCTCCTCCACCTCCCAGGTAGTGTTACTAAGAAAAAATAAAATCTTTTCTGCACATCTCTGGAATCCAGCTTCTTCAAAGTAAACTCCATGTGGCAAACTGATGTCCACTGACCGGATGTGTGGTTTTGGAAGTCAGGTCAGCGGTTGGGGGGCTTGAGGTCGGGAGGAGGCGGGGGGGGTGGCTGGGTTGGGGCCTCAGAAAGGGCTGTGGGGGATACTCTGGTATAGGTCTGGTGGCTGATGATCTCAGTGTATCCGTTTGGTGAAACTCTATTGAGTTTGTGACTTGTGTACTTTTCTGAATGCCCTTTACACATCAATAAAAAGTTAAAAAAAAAAAATCCCAAACCATCCTGGGAGGTGCATACTTTTTTGAGTGGAAAGCTAACAATTCTGGAGTGAGTGAATGCAGAGGGGCGGGCACATGTTCCGTGAACATGGATACAAGCGGATGCTGTATCCCCTTCCTTATGGGACCTGGACTGGCCTAGCAGGTCACGGAGGCCCAGACGGGGTGGCCTTTGGAGGTCCTTCCCCAGACTAGTGATCTGTGAGTGACCCACCTCGGAAAATTTGCCTTGTACCTCATCTCATGTCTCTCCATCTGAGGCATCCACACACTCAGAGACCAGGGAGGAAGGGGTGTCAAGAGTGACCTGTTGCTTACCACGAGGCTGGCTCAACTGTTGGTGTAGGTGAGTTAGCTAAGGACAGTCACATCCTTGCGGGAGACTAGAGTTTCTTCCCGGCTTACTCAGCCAACCAAAAGGATGAAATCTTGCCATTTGCAACAACGTGGATGGAACTAGAGGGTATTCTGCTGAGCGAGATAAGTCAGTCAGAGAAAGACAAATGCCCTATGATTTCACTCATATGTGGAATTTAAGAAACAAAATAGATGAACCTAGGGGAAGAGAAGAAAAAATAAAATAAGTTGAAAATTGAGAGGGAAGCAAACCACAAAAGACTCTTAACTCTAGGAGACAAACTGAGGGTCACTGGAGGTGGGGGCTGGGGTAACTGGGGGATGGGCATTAAGGAGGCATGTGACGTGATGAGCACTGGGTATTGCATGCAGTGGATGAATCACTAAATTCTACCTCTGAAACTAATAATACAGTACATGTGAATTAAATTGAATTTAAATAAAAGAAGAAAAAAAACATTCTTCCTCCGCTGTGAACAGTCGCCTGCAACAATAGGGACCCCCATGGAGTGAGCAGGCCCTGGCTGCAGTTATCACCTAAGGAAATCCTGTGTGCTGGTAAGCTCCCCCCTCAGCGAAGCCTGGAGAAGGGATGACAGGGAGCAGAGGGGCCAGGAATGCTCCTGGAGGAGCTTGTTAGCCAGATAGCGGCTGGGGAGAAGCACGGGGGACATGGGTGAGAGGAGCATAAGCGGAAACAGGGAAGGGAAAATAAATAAATGAGATAAGCAACTTCATTTGCTTCCTCTCTTATGACTCCTTTAATTTTGTGCTGGGGACTGTGGTCGCCCCTGGATCTCCTTTTCTGGGAACAACAGCCTGGTGACTGATTTTGAAAACCAGGCCCGGCCCCTCCCTCCTTGCCCTGCGCCTACCCCACCGCAGTGAACTTCAACACCACTGGCTGGATGGGCTTCCCAGAACCACCCTCCCCACACACCCCCTGCCCAGAGCAGGGTGTCCACCACAAGCCCAGACCCCAGCCCGCACCTCTGAAGTGCAAAGAACACAAAGCTACATGGTCAGCCGGGCCCCCTCAGCACTACCCCCGGGAGACCGAATGCTGGGGTCACTATGAAGTAGCCAGGTCAAGAGAGCTTAACAACAATGCTGTTGGCCTGTGGAGAGGTTTCTCTTTTGTTGGAGCACAACCGGAAATGGCCGGATTGGCCCCATGCTAAAGCCCTAAGGTCCAGGTCCGCCCGCCCGCTGGAAGGCAATGCTCCAGGTTCCAACAGCAACATCGACTGGTTCCCTCAGAAAAACTGTGGCCCTCATGTGATGGGCAAAAGGGAACAAGCAAGGGGCTGGGAGAGCAGCCTGTCCACACCCGTCCACTGCTCTGATTCCACTGACCGGATGACCCGGGCTTTGCCAACCTCTGTCTGGACATCCATAGCATAGGTATGACACCTCACATGTACATAAGGATCTGATAACATGTATGTAAAAAGCACGTTGCAAACTGCAGAGTGCCTAAATGTTGGCTCTCTGGCAGGGGCTGTCAGGCAGCATGCTATGAGGCGTGTGGAGAGTGAGTTGTTGCCAAGAACTCAAAGAACTCCCGTTTGCAAATGGTTAACTTTTACTTTACAGAATCATGATTCCAATTAAATCAGTTAAGCCCTACTCACCAAGGGTTCAGGCTGTCTAGTGACCAAAGAGAGAAACAGTTCAACGGAAGAGCAAGTCATGTAATTCTGAGGAACTGTCCTTGGGCTGGCACTTTGGGGCTCACATCTGAAATGACTGTTTTCTCAGTCCGCCTCCGGCCGTTTCTATCCTGCTCACCTCACCTCCACTCCAGGGAGGGGGATCCCTGCCCCAGACTCACTTCTACAGCAGTTGACACCTTTAGAAGTTTTTCTACATTGCTTGTTTAATCCCAGGCCAATGGACTCCCCGTCTGCTAGACCTGCCTCCTCAAGCATACCCTTCAGTTTGGAGATGAGATGTGCCAGGGTCGAGGTGAGAGGGAGGGGAGGCCAGGAGCTGCCATGTTGAAAGTCTGCGTACTGCTTGGCTGCCCTCTGAATGTTCTCTATAAGGACTGTGAGGTCCTGGAGGCAGGGAAGAGATCTTACAGCCATTCACTAAATGCTTACGGAGCACCTACTATGGGCTAGGCAATGTTTGTCATGAACAAAACAGACACACGCACTGCAATCATTAACAGAGCTTACTGTGCGGTAGGGCAGCCTGGCGTTACGCAACTAATGACACAAATAATTGCAAGTGTGTTGAGTGCTCCGAAGGGGAAGTGCAGGTGCCAAGAGAATGTTTCAGTTGAACCCTGAAGAGTAATGGCCTCATCCCAGTGAAGGGTGTAGTGGTGATAGGGTCAGAAGTGGGTCAAGCCTTCCCAGCAAAGGGAACATATATATGTACATATTCCTCCATGAGAAGGGGCATAACGCCATATATAGTCTGCCTATCCCCAGCCCACTCCTAGCCTCTCATCTCAACACCTTCTGGAACTCTGCAAATGTCATTTCTTGACTAGACACAGAGAGGCTATGCTTAGTTACGAAACCAACCCAGTTTGTACATTTTCATATTACACGCGTAAAACTTGCTATTCTTTTTTGCTGCCCCCTCCCTGCCCCTTACATAACTGACCAAAAGAGAAACCCGAAGAAAACACACACTCCCAGAGTTTATTATAGTTATTATGACTCAGACAGTTTTGAAGACTAGAATTTAATGGAGTTCTTTCTAACATTCCTTTGGGACTTGAAGGACTTTTTTTCCCACCAGCCATTGAAGTAAGATTCTAAAAACACATTTCTTTCTTAAAAGAAAAGAAAAAACCTTCTGAATTCAAAGTCAATTAACCTAGAAGCAGAGCACTTGCTCCATATGTTTGCATCCCTCCACACCTGCCCCTTCCCTCTCCTTCCCTCTTTCTTCATTTCTCTGGTGTGGTAACAAGTGAAATAGAGAAGCTGGTTTCAGCCTTGGCCTTGACCTTGCTGTGTGACTTTGGCTAACCCACTTCCCCTGTCTCAACCTCAGCTTCTTCAAATGTATAACACGGGGATGGATGCTAGGACTTGGAACCCTAACATTCCTTGTTTCTCCTGGGAGAACCTCAACAGAGAGACGCTTCATCCAGCAGCGGCAAACCCCATATTGAAAAGCCAGCATCGACTGAAGATCTCCTTTCTCAGGAGGGAAACTGGAGACAAGGCCTCCCTCGTCTTCAACTACCACGTTGGTGGAGCCAATGTAAGTAGGGTTTCCTCTCGTCCAGGCCAGCCACCCTCTCTCCAGCTTGCCTTGTCCCCACATCCATCTGTCTGCACTTCTACAGGCTTTTAGAACTCCAGAAATCCTTCCTTAGTTTTCCCAGCTACACCTACTGTTCCCCACATGGATCTCCACCCCTGAGACTGTTCAGACCAAGAATTAAATGCCTCCAGGATCCTGGTCTGTAACACAAATGAGAGAAGATGTTCGGGTGAGGTGTATAAACCCATACATTATGATTGGCAGGGACACGACCACCTCTGGTCTCACACTTGATTAAAGGGGATCTAAGTTCCACTTAGCTCTGACCAGTTGGCATCATTCTGGAATAAGTGTGCAGCGTTGCCAGACATTCTCCTGATCTTTCAAGAGAACCAGAATTTTTAAGTCAAATGTGGCTCAATTTCTACAAATCATGACATGGGCCAAAGACAAAAGTCTATGGATCAGATTCAACCTGTGGCTGCTGGTTTGCTACTTGTGTGTGTAGACACAGTATTGGGTCCTTTATACGTTCTACCTGATATTTACAAAACCTGTAATACTTATCTGTGCATTTATTCATGTAATAAATATTTGCCACCTACCATGAGCTGGTCCTACGTAGGAAGCTAGGGAGCATAGGTAACTGAGATGCAACACACTGAAAATTAGGAATGCCAATGTGACCTTGAGCTTGAGCTGGGCCCAAGCTAGCCCACTGATTGTATGTCATTCAGGGCTGTGAAAGCAAGGGAGGGTCTTCTTGTACCCTACCTCTCTCTCTCAACCTTGGCTTTAGAAACACTTTTGTCCAAAAAAAAAAAAAAAAAAGAAGCCTAATGCAAATTGTTTCAAATCAGGTTTCTTTATTTCTACCCTTTACCCACTCCCTGTACCAACCACCCCCATATGAAGAAGCAAAAACCATAGAAACAAGTAAGAACAATGGTTTTATCTCTGAAAGCCAAGGTCATTCATTCATTCAGGATGAGAAACCTAACCATTTAACAGATGAGCACTTTAAAGGGCAGATTTTAACAATCAGTATTAGTGGAGAAACCATTGGTTAGGAGTCAGATCACCTGGCCTCCAGTCCACCGCTGCAACTGTGAGATCTGGAACATCCTACTGACTTCATCTAGCCTCAGTTCCTCCCCCTCCCCCCCTTCCCTCTCCCGTCCCCCCAGGGTTAAATGAAAGGTGATTAGAGGATTTCTGACCTGAGTTCTTTCTGACCTGAGTCCTGGCAACTTAGTGGAAGGAAAACATAAAGAAATATGAGCAGGGGCACCTGGGTGCCTCAGTCAGTGTAAGCGTCCAACTCTTGATTTTGGCTCAGGTCATGATCTCAGGGTGGTGAGATAGAGCTCCATGTTAGGCTCTGTGTTAGCGATGGAGAGTGTTTGAGATTCTCCCTCTCCCTCGGCCCCTTCTCCCCTTTCTCTCTCTCCCCCTCTAAAAAAAAAAAGAAATATGAGCAAACCTAAGCATGCCTCTCTCTACAAGAGTGGCCAGAGCCCTGCTCTGCACAAGACAGAACGAGGGATGGAGCAGTCGAAATCTCACCTCCTCCCCTCTTCCTCAAGAACTAAGAGCTAGTTAAAAGCATATTGAAATGCAGCATAAAACACAGACCACACCAGAGTCCAGGTCAAGGTTTTAACAGCACTCTGATACTTGGCATATTTACTTGGATTTCATGTTTTTTAGGCCAAAGCTCTGCACCTCTCCATTTACCCAGCAGCAAAGCATTCTCTAAATGGGGCTTTGGAGATACCCATTAGGAAAAGGAGCATGGGGGAGTAACAGGAAGTTTGGATGAAGAGCCGGGAAATGCTTCCTTGGGGGAAAGGGAAATCTGGCACCATCAATAAGGTTGAGTCTATAAAATCATTTTCTTCTGAGATTAAAAGCTTGCTAGATGTACTATATTTATCAGTCAGCAAATCTCATTCACTGCCTTATTCAGAAATTCCACTTCCTATAGCTGACTTCTTTTGGCCCCTGACCTGTCCTATTTCTTATATGGCTAGTATATTGAATTCCAACTACCAGAACTCGCTAAAAACAAAGCACAAAAACCCAGCCAAAAAAACTTGGTTAAGAACAAGTTTCTTAAACATCAGAGAAGTGTTAAGAAAGTTGCTCTTGAGGCTTTCGCACCTTTTAAAGAAATGCCTTAGAGCAGACCCACAATCAGGGGTTTCTAAATAAGGTGGAAATTAAACACTTTGAGAGCTTCCTGTTCCACAGAAGATGGTAAAGTAGAGAAGAGAGAGGGAGTTGCTGGATCCTGGAACCTAAGAGAAAAACTCTAGGGATTGTGGTGAGGGTGGGAGACGGGAATGCACAGCAGGAGGGGACCAAGTGTCACAGACAGGGCATGATGATTACCTTTAGGGGTCAACTTGATCGGGCCATGGGGTGCCTAGACATTTGGTCAAACATTGTTCTGAGTGTGTCTGTGAAGGTGTCTGGAGGAGATTACTATCTGAATCTGTAGACTGATTAAAGCAGATTGCCCTCCCTAATTGAATGGGCCCCAATCAATCAAAGACCTGAACAGAACAAAAAAAGTCTAAATTAGAGGACACCCGGACACCCCTTCTGCCTTACTGCTGAGCTGGGACATCAGTCTTTTCTGGCTTTCAGACTTGAACTGAAATATAGCTCTTCTCAGGTCTTGAGCCTGCCCACTTTTGGACTGAAGCTTACACCATTAGCTCTCCTGGTTCTCAGGCCTTCAGACTTGGGCCAGATTGACACATTGGCTCTCCCGGATCCCCATCTTGTTGACTATAGGTCTTGGGACTTATTAGCTTCCATAACTGCATGAGCCAATTCCTTATAATCTATCAATCAATCATTTGATCTTTCTCCTATTGGTTCTGTTTCTCTGGAGAACCCTGACTCAGGCACAGGGGTTGTGCCTGGAAAGTCCTTTCCAGTTGGATTATTTTCTCTTCTTCATATTTACTTAGATGAATCACATCCACCACATGGACTTTATAGAAAAAGAAAAAAATTGTGCGTTCCAAAGACAGCAGAATATGATCCTAGATTTTTGCCTAGGATGGCAAGTGGAAGCTAGCTAGCCTCCTCTGAGTACTCCCTCACCAAAACATTCCTGCTGATGCTTTGGGTTTGGTGATTACCACAGAGAAAGATCATCTCTGAAAAAGAGCAGTGCCAGGATAGAGCTTCTAGGCATTTCCTTGAGGGTGGTTACGTAAGTAGTGATTATAGTGAAATTATAACATCACCCTGAAGTGCCTGGAGAGATTCTCCCTCTCCTAACTCATTTGGAAGTCATGAAATCTAGGGCTTTTGGAGTGTCCAGTGGATTTACATTCAGAAGAAAAAAAATGAGACCTCCAAGGAACACAAACATCACAAAAGAAAGGCCCCAAACTGAACAACATATACCAGAGAAAGCAGAATTAATGAACTGGGAAGAATAGGAATGTAAAATAAACTTAGTGAATATCTTCAAAGCCCTAATGAAGAGTGTTGAAAACATGAAGCAGGAATAAGAACTTATGAATATGAGCCATATTTCCATTTGGCAATACCGACCACGAAAATAATAATAGTTGAAATAAAGAACTTGGTGGTTAAGTTGAAAGTACCCCTTTTTTCTCCTAATTTCATGAAAACATATGACTGTATAAAGCAAAAATTATAGTATTGTATTTGGGGATTTATAATATATAGGATGTAGTATGTATATAACAATAGCACAAAGGCTGGGGGTAAGTAAATGGAACCCTACAGTTATGCTGTTCTTATATTTCATGTTATATTTTATATTAACTTATATTTTCATATTAACTCTAAGTGATTAGTTGAGGATCTCTAAAAACAACAACTGAACAAAAAAAACCCCACAAAAAACAAACAAACAAAAAAACAAATGCAAGGAGGCAAAATTTAATAGCCAGTAGAGGAATGGAATGTTAAAAAATATTCAATCAACCAAAAAGAAGACAGAAAAAGAAAAACAGAGAAGTAAAAAACAAATGGGAGAAATAAAAAACAAAGAGCAAATGGTAGACCTGGATCCAAGACATCAATAATTAAATTGAACATAAATGGATCAATTTCATAGGCAGGGTTTTTGAAATGGATAAAAAAGCAAGACTGAATTATCTTCTGTCTACAAGAGAGATACCTTAAATATAAGAACACAGGTAGATTGAAAGTAAAAGAACAGGTAGTGATATACAATGTAAACAGTAGGCATAAGAAAGTTTGAATGACTGTATTAGTATCAGGCACAATAGACTTCAAAGCAAGGCATAGTGTCAGCGATAAGAGAGGCATTTCATAATCATAAAATGGTGAATTCATCAGGAAAACCTAACAACCAGAAACATGTATGTGTGTAATAACAGACCTACAAAATACATTGAGCAAAAATTGATTGAACGAAAGGGAGAAAGAATCCCACAATCACAATTAAAGATACTCTTACCTCTCTCTCTGAAACTGATAGAACAACTACACAAAAACATCACCAAGGAGATGGAAGATCTGAATAATATTATCAACACACCTTGATTTAAATGACATTTAAATTTTTTTTAAAGGTTTTGTTTATTTATCTGAGAAAGAGAATGGGAGACAGAGAGCATGAGAGGGGGAAGGTCAGAGGGAGAAGCAGACTCCCTGCTGAGCAGGGAGCCCGATGCGGGACTCGATCCCGGGACTCCAAAATCATGACCTGAGCCAAAGGCAGTTGCTTAACCAACTGAGCCACCCAGGTGCCCCTAAATGACATTTATAGAACATTATAACCAACATCTGTAGATTATACATTCTTTGCAAGTGCATACAGAGCATTTACTAAGATAGACTACATGCTGGGCTATATAATAAGTCTGAATACATTTTCAAAAGATTAAAATCTGGGGCGCCTGGGTGGCTCAGTCATTAAGCGTCTGCCTTCGGCTCAGGTCACGATCCCAGGGTCCCAGGGTCCTGGGATCGAGCCCCACATCAGGCTCCCTGCTCGGCGGGAAGCCTGCTTCTCCCTCTCCCACTTCCCCTGCTTGTGTTCCTGCTCTCGCTCTCTCTCTCTGTCAGATAAATCAGTAAAAAATCTTTAAAAAAAAAAAGACTGAAATCTTACAGAGTATGTTTTCTATAATTAGATCACAAATCACTGTCAGTTATATAATATAATATATATTATATACTATCTATATATCTATATATATACTATATCTATATCTATATCTATATCTATATCTATATATCTTTATATATATGTATAAAGATATACAAAGGACTCCTTAGAAGGAAAGGCTGATTCCAGGGCTGGGTCAGGAAACATCTAAGATGAGTCCAGAGCATCTTATTGTGACAGATAGTCAGGAAGTGTTCAAGCCCCAGTAATGGGGATACATCAAAATGATATTGACACTGGTTTGAAGTGGTTGTCACTAACCAAATCTGTGACAATTTTATAATCAAAATAAGGAATTGTAAAGGATTGAACTCATTAAATAAAATGAGAATCCACCAATCCATATTGATATAAATAAATAAATACATGTAGATAGAGAGCGAGCTCTTTCTTACAACGGAAGGAATAATGGAATTAGAAAATACTCAATGGCTGCTAAAACTAATGAGTGAAAGTTCAGAGAGGGACAGAATATTACATGATCTCAAAGGACCTTCCAATATACTACTTATTATTTATGAAGGAAAAAATACTACTGTTACAGTGGAGAAATATGGCAGGCACCACTTTCTATCAAGAAACCTCAGACAAGCCCAGATTGAAGAACATTCTACAATAACTCTTCTTCTATTGAAGAGTCTGCAGTGTTCAAAAATGTGAAGGTTGAGAAAAGGGCTGAAGAAATATTCCAAATAAAAGGACATTAAAGAGGGGGGTGCTTGGCTGACTCCATTGGTGGATCATGCAACTCTTGATCTTGTGGTTGTTGAGCTTGAGCCCCACGTTGGGTGTAGAGATGACTTAAAAAAAAAAAAGGAGGGGTGCCTGGGTTGCCCAGTCGGTTAAGTGACTGGCTTTTGGTTTTGGCTTGGGTTGTGATCTTAGGGCTGTGATCTCAGGGTAATGGGATTGAGTTCCTCCCTCCTCCCCAGCTCCTCGAATAGTGCAGAGTCTGCTTGGGATTTTCTCTCCCTCCCCCTCTGCCCCTCCACCCCACACTCGCGTGCACATTCTCTCTCTCTCTCAAATAAAATAAATAAATTTTGTTTTAAAAAAGGAAGCTTAAAGAGACACAAAATGCATCACCCTGGATTGGGTACTGGATTGGGAAAGCGCAATAGCTCTATGCCATTAATGGGACAACTGATGAAACTTGAATATGCACTCTGAATTAGAAAACGGCATGATATCAATGTTAATATCCTGATTTTGATCACAGAACTGTGATACCTAAAAGTGTGTTCTTGCTCTTAAGTAAAAAGACACTAAAATATTTAGGGATAAATGTGCCTGGTGACATCTCCAAACTTACGCTTAAATGCTTAAAAAAGCCCGCACGTATAGAGATAATAGATAAAGCAAATGGGGCGAAATGTAAATAATTGGTGAATCTGGGTAGACTATCTGGGAGTGCCTTGTGCTCTTCTTTCAATTTTTCTATAAGTTTGAAATTATATCAAAATTAGAAATTATCAACAAAACCAATGGAGAAAAAGTTGTTTAGTACGAGTAACTAAAATAGTGGAGAGCTAAATGCAATCATCTGTCCATTCTTTTTTTTCTTTATGTTATGTTAATCACCATACATTACATCATTAGTTTTTGAGGTAGTGTTCCATGATTCATTGTTAGTGTATAACACCCAGTGCCCCATCCAGTATGCACCCTCTTTAATACCCATCACCAGGCTAACCCATCCCCCCACCCCCTCCCCTCTAGAACCCTCAGTTTGTTTCTCAGTGTCCATTCTTAAGGGAACGGGTAAGTCTAAGTTGGTATGTATATACAAATAATGGAATACAATGTGGCAGTCAGAATTAAAAATCCGTATATATGTATAACAACATGACTAGATCTTTATCACATACTATCGTCTGACAGGAGAAATAGAATGAGATCCACAGTGAAATACTATCCACTTTTGGCTGAGTGTGCACTACCCATTCTGCTTCTGTGAATGGATCACAAGAACCAACCTTATCATTCCCTCTCAACTTAACACTTCCTTGCCATCTGCATATTTTCTCTTAGTTCCTGGTGTCTACAATGTATTGTCAGTTTTGTTTTGATTAATTTGATCTTTGAAACCAGCCTCATGTATGTTAAGAGTGATCTATAGAATTGTGAGGCCCAAGTTGGGTCTAAAATCCTCTTGAACGTCACACTCTGTGTCCATACCATTCATCGCCCCTGTTATTGTTACTCTAGAGTCTGGTGGACATGTCAGGCCCTTCCCCTGAGAATCTAAGCTCTTTCTACTCTCCTCACACCAAACATAACACTCAGTTACACTGAATTAATAATTAAACAAAGATGTTCTAACATGAAGTCTGGAATAATTTATGTGAGACCTCCGACCCTTGGTTTCTACCGATGCCCTCAGTGAGGTCTAATCAGGGCTATTGTACGTTACAGTAGAAGAAAAAAGAATTTAAAACCTTTTGACAAATCTTAGCATGAATTACTATATCGTTTTGTCCGTCATAGCAGCTCAGGATGCAACTAATGAGAATTACATTTTCCCACAGACGGTCTGGGATGCAAAACACATTGTTCATATTTTTGGAAAAAAAAAAAAAAGAAGAAATAATAAAAATAAGATCTTGTGAGAGCTTTGAAGTGCCTGGGGCACAATGGCAGGTTCCTTTGTTGAACAGCGGATTTTCCTAATGCCACTCGGGGAGATTCTTATCAAACATTTCTGAGCAGCAGACAATGAGAATGAGCCAGCGTGAATAAAAGAACAGATGAGGAATGTGCTGTGATAAAGGCAGAAAGGAGGCGGGCAAGCGCCTGGGTCCTCACTGAAAACAAATACCTCGAGGTGGGGAGAGAGACACACTTTATCTTTGGCATTCTTTTTATAGCTCTGATCCAGAACTGTTTTGCCTTGAAAATGAATGGAGTGCCGGGGAGAGCCGCTCGGCCTTGTTCTTTGGCCTCTGTGTCGCACCACGCAGCCATTTTAATGAGTTATTTCTCCGAGTCACCCTACCAGGCAGGTCATCATCAATATCCCTGTTTTCGAAGCAGAGCTTAAGTGATGCAAGGGTTGAGGAGTGACTCAGTAATGGGCCTTAAATATGTGAGGGTCATGTGGCTGAGGATGGGGAGCAGCTGTCCTGAGAGTCTCTCCTGAGTTCAGAGGAGAAGGTGCCTGCGAGCAGAGCATCCGCATGGAGGGAGGGATAGAGAGGGAAAGAGTTTCCGGTCTAGGGGGAAGTGTTCTCTGTCACATCAAGAAGCTTTCTGGGGGCAGGGATCTGTCTCTTACCTCTGGGCTTGCACCATCACAGCATCTCCTAGATATATATTCCCAGAGACAAATGCTTGATTGGTTGATTAATGAAATGTATGGACAGCTACTTATGTAGGGATCTTTCAACCAAGACTAGAAACGCATTAATCTTGGCTGACTTGATCTACCAAGAAGGAAGGACCAGATGATCCTACAAGGTCACCACTGTTTCTTGGGTTCCATAATTAGCTCCTATCTGATACTGGCTCTGTTCAATTCAATTGAAAATTCGATTGAGTCACTATTTCTTGATCATCTGCTATGTGGAAGGCCATGGGCAAAGCTTTGTGTGCATTGCAGAAATGAATTAGTCATGGCCCCTGCCCTCAAAAAAGCAAAAGGTAGAATGGGAGAGAAAGAAATGCACATAGCTTATTACATTATAGGTGTTGCAGAATATGAAAAATGCTAGCTAGCCATCAATCAGAATTCATGAGATCATGGAGTAGGAAATGGTGCACTCCAGTTTGGGAATTGGGAGAAGAGTGATAGTAAGAACACAAACTAACATTACTGTGTGCCAGGCAAGTGATAAGTGCTTTCTTTGGATTATTTTCTTGAATTCTTACAATAACCACGTACAATATGTACTAATGCTATTTTCATTTTGCTCATGATAATCTGGAAGCAGGAAATTAATTGACTTACCAACAGGCAGCAGAGACAGGATCAAAGCTGGCAGTCCAACAGAGCTCAAACTAAGTCTTGGAGAAAATTAGCACATGTGGGAGTCCAGTCTCTGGGCCAGGTGTTTCATATAGATAATTCATTTACTGCTCATGATAACCCTGGAAATTATATTATCATCTCCATGTTACAAGTCTGAGACTCAACGAGATTAAAGGCCTTGACCAAGTTACATGGCTGATAAATACCAGACGGGGCATTTAAACCCAGGCGAGTGTGGTCTCACAATATGCCATTTCCCCCACTAGCACAATGCTGCCTTGAGGAAAAAAAAAAAAAGTGGCCAATAGTCCCTGAGGGCCTCAGGAACTCCAGGAAGGCAGTCATGTGCCATTGAAGGCAATCGAGAGATCTTAGGCGTGGACCTGAGATCCTGCCCATCCATGTCTCCTGCTCACTACAGGTGCATCCGCATAGAGGAACTGCCACTGGTAGGACTGTAGCAATAGCAGATTTTAGGTAGAGCTTCTGTCATTTAAGAACTGGTCAAGTTGTCCACAGGGCAGTTGTATTAGTCATCTATTGCTGCGGAACAAATTATCACAAATTTAGTGGCTTAAAGCAATACCCATTACTATCTCACAGCTGCTGTGTATCAAGAGTTTGTACATGGGTTAGCTGGGTCCTCTGCTTAGGGTCTCACAAGGCTACAGTCAAAGTATTGGCCTGTTGTGTTATCATCTGGAGCTGAGGCTCACTCCTCTTTCGAGCTCATTCAGATTGTTTTGCAGATTCTGTTGGCAGAATTCTCTTCGTTGTAGTCATAGGACTCCTCAGCTCCTAGATGCTGCCCCTCTCCATAGGCAGTTCACAACATAACTTTTTGCTTCTTCAAGGCCAGTAGGAAACTCTCTCTCTTCTGAGGAAGGAGGAGTCTTCCTTTTAAAAGGCGTACTCTAGATAAGTCATATCCACTTAAGAAAACCTCCCTTTTGATTGACTCGAAACTGACTGATTTGAGATCTCAATTACATTTACAAAATCTCTTCATCTTTGCTAATATAATTACCTTAATCATAAGAGTGACACCCCATCCTCCATACAGGTTCTGTCCACACTCAAGGGGAGGGGATTATATTGGACATGTACACCCAGGAAGTGAAGTTTTGGGGCCATCTTAGAATTCTGCCTGGTGCGTGAAACTCATTCCTGGTGCCTGTGGATGTGTTGGCCTCCTTCAAGTTAAAACAGGACTCCATTCCATTATGTAGGCAGGGCCAGAGCAGAGTCCGTTGCTGAGCTGCATGTGCTTTGGAATTCTGCGTGTCCATTTCCTCTCGTGCAGGGCTCACCTACCACCCATCACTCAGCTTTGGTCACGGGTCAGCATTTCCAATGAAAGATTTCATGGGAAAACAGCAACATATATGTCTAAAGTTGATTTGGTGATTAGCTTGGGTGATTATCTTTTAATTATCTCTGTTTCCCCTCTCCCCCATTGTTGTCAACAGTCAAGACTTAGTTGTACATATTATTTATTGAAAGAGCTGAAGAGGAAAAGGCCAAGGCTAAGGCCAAATAATTGAAAGGAAGCAACATGTCTGAGGACATCTAAATGTCAATTGATGGAATCAGCTTCTAGAGTTGAAGATTTTATCTTTAAACAGTCTTGGGAAGCTGCTATTCAACCAAGGGACTCTTATAAATGAAATTGGATTGCCTTTTCAAGGGTTGTCTATTGAGACCCCACCTTAAGGTTGGTTTGTTTTGTTTTGGTTTTATTTTGTTTTGTTCTGTTTACCATTTTCATGTATACACGCTCAGCCTAAAAAGGATTGGACAATGAAAAAAGGCCAAGACTGTGACACTAAGCAAATATGTAAGAAAGAAATTTAGGGATTTTAATCTCATTTAAAAATGTCCACAGCTTCGATATCCTTAGACAGTTCACGCAGTAGTACTGCCAAAATAGAGAAGGCTTTTGCTCCAAAGTCAACTCTGGTGGTGAGCCTGCTTTTACTGAACAAAAGCAAAGACAAAAACCCAACAAAACCACCACCATCCTGATCAAAGGCGGATCCTTCCAAGGTCCTCAAGACTGAAGAGGAGTTTATTCCTACCCACCCTCCATGGCTTCAGGGATTAAGTCCACTCAGAGCACAACCAGCTCACAAAGGCTCAGCTCCTACAGCTGGGTGAGAAGAGCAGGGCAGAGGGAATTTTGGACTTGACATCTGGGCCCAGACTAGGACCAGGTTGAGCCTGGAATCGGTTTTCAGGCCCCATCTCCTCCTCATCACCCACCCATTCCAAATTCAGCCTTGAAGGCCTTGGTGACTTTAAATATCTTTCTGGGTCTGTAATGAAGATGCTTATAAATATTACAAGAGATTTATCACTTCAGTGTGAAATTCTCTGATACCAGCAGGGAGTTTTTAAACACAACTGGCAACAAGAAGCATATGGTCAGAGATTCAAGTTACAGCTTTTTTTTTTTATTGTTGTCTGCCAAGGACAATATATTTTTTTCCCTTCTTCAAAATAAACATTGTGCAGGAATGTGCCTCAGCAAATGGCTGGGGTTCTATTATATTTCATGCAGCTTTCTAAACAATTTCCAACCCTGGGCTGGCCTGGTGTCAAACAGAAGGCAACCAACAATAGCAAAATCCCATTAAAGCTGAGAAGGTTCCTTCCTGAGGTGAGCCTGGCCAGAAATAGTCATCTTGGCTCATTCTCCAGTTTGGCACCGGGGACTAATAATGCACAGTCTCCTAATGGAAATTATCTAATTTCATCCAAAAGCTCCTCCAGAGAGAGCCGGGCTGACGCACTAACAGTCAATATAACAACATTCTTCTTGAAGTGCTGAACAATGGGCCTTTGGAGAGACTGTGATAAACCACGTCAGACTCCGGACAAACATGAGTGTAAAAATAGGCATCAGAGGCATTGACCCAGCCACCTAATTTCTCAGGAGGGAGGCCCACGGAGGTGGGTTTGTTCAGAGGGCTTGCTGGGAATACATCAGACCTGGTGGGAGAAGGATAGTGGGGAAAGAAAGGAAAAGGAGTGGGAGAGAGAGAAAGAAAAGATAGAACAAGATTAAGAATGGGGGGAAATTAAGAAAGTGGTAAATGAACGAGAGAAGAGTTCATTGTCCATCTGTGTCCAAAGTATCAGCCACCGTATATGGTCGGTTAATATAAATCATGCTTTGGGTGTGATTCCCATAAAAATCAGAGAGCTGTTTTTCAAATGCTCTGTGCAAGGAACAGACAGCAGGAAATAATGCTCCATTTAAAGATATATATTAGAGTCCTGTGAAATATATATATACACACACACACAGACACACACATAGGAGTTCTATAACACTATATAATATATATTATATATAGAATGTACCTATAATTATGTGTAATTAACTATATCTAAATCAGTTTGCCTATCTATCATCTATCTATCTCTATCATCTACCCATCAGTTATGTAAACTATCCTGATAACACTTTTCTCAAACCAATAGGATCATCCTGAGGCATACAGCTGGTGTTATGTTTTCCATGTTATTACTTGTTTCATGAATATTTTTAGCTCCATGTAACTTTTAAGCTCTCCAAGGGTAAGAACTAGCTTGTGTCTATAATGGTAATTTACATTAAGACAATAAGCATCAGTCAAAACTGGTGGTTGATTGATCAGTTAATTATGGAATCCCATAGTCTTGAAATGTCAGAAAGTCTCTCATGTGTGAGCATTTCAAGAAAAACTGGAAAACTTCTTCAAGATGAATTAAGTCAAGGCTAAAACCTATGTCAACATTTCCACACCCACTATCCCTTCCTCTCTCTCTTCCCACCAACAAATTAAAAAAGAGTCTAGGTCCTGGAACAAGGAAAGAGTGCCCTAGACCTGAAAGCCCTGAGGTGGAGAGATCCCAAGAAATTTTCTTTGGATCTGATGTGAGAATTTGCAATTCTAGACTGATGCAAGATTATACTCTGGCTGCATTCACAACACTGGAATTATATTCAGAGACTGAATCAAAATAGCAGCTTGAGCTTGCGAGTCGGCCTTTTCTGCTTCTTCCCAAATCTGGATATATATTGAATACACTGATAACACTTGTGTCTGGGGAGGGAAACTCTGTGGCTGGAGAAAACCAGAGTGAAAACGCAACTTCTCTGAATATGCTTTTATTTCTTTTCAAGTTTGAAATATGTGATTATAACACTATCAGTTTTTTTTTTTTTTTTTTTTTTAGAGCGAGAGCATGAGCTGGGGCAGAGAGAGGGAGAGAGAGAGAGAATCTTAAGCAAGCTCCACACACAGCATGGAGCCTGACTCGGAGCTATGTCTCACAACCCTGAGATCATGATCTGAGCTGAAATCAAGAGTTGGATGCTTACTGACTGAGCTATCCAGGTGCACCTACACTCTAAAAATTTTAAAATTAAATTTAAATTAGAGTATTTCTATGAGATAAAATGGAATTTAGGACCAAAGTTTAAAAGGAAAAGGAAATGGATTTATATTAATTAAATGTATCTACCAACGAACCATGAGAGACCATGGACTCTGAAAAACAACTGAGAGTTCTAGAGGGGAGGGGGATGGGAGGATGGGTTAGCCTGGTGATGGGTATTAAGGAGGGCACGTTCTGCATGGAGCACTGGGTGTTATACACAAACAATGAATCATGGAACACTACATCAAAAACTAATGATGTAATGCATGTGATTAACATAACAGTAAAAATTAAAAAAAAAAAGTAGTCTACCAAGAAGTTGTTAACCTCAGCATCTAACAACAACTTCAAAAAAATACAAAATAAAACCAATAGAAAAGCAAGGAGAAACTGATGAAGATACAGAAAAAAATCAGTTTAAATACACAAAATAAGTAATGATATAATAATAGCTTTTTTAAAGAGGTTTTCTGTTTTGGTTTTTTTTTAAGATTTTATTTATTTATTTGACAGAGAGAGGCACAGTGAGAGAGGGAACACAAGCAGGGGGCAGTGGGAGAGGGAGAAGCAGGCCTCCTGCAGAGCAGGGAGCCCGATGCGGGGCTCGATGCGGGGCTCGATCCCAGGACCCTGGGATCATGACCTGAGCCGGATGCAGACACTTAACGACTGAGCCACCCAGGCGCCCCTAATAATAGCTTTTGAATAACATGTATATACCTAATAGATATGTGTAAAACTTGGCGGTTCACCAGGGATGACAACAGATTATTTTTGAAAACATTACAAAAATGAGATCATATGTTGAGCCACAGAAAAGATACCAACACATCCTCAAATAAATGGAATCATACAGGTTGCATTTGCTGTGTGTAATGCAATAAAAATAAAAATAAACAAAAATGATCATCACACACACATATTAATTTTTCCACTTGGAAATTTTTTTCCCACTTGGAAATTTTTAAATGTTTTCCTAAGTTTTGGGGGTTAAAACTAAATCAAAACTATTTAGAAATAAATGTTAAGAAGAAAAGTTATCAAAAAAAATTTTATGGCTGAAGCAATACTCAGGAAGTTTTGGAGTTTTAAAATGTATATCTTTTAGGAGATAAAAGTTTAAAAAATGAAGCATTCAACTCGGAAATAATAATCACAAAGTTAAATATAAAAGAAGAAAATAATAAAATAGAAAAATATTAGTGTGCATATACATATTTGACCACTTTAAAAGGAAACGATTGTGTTTTGAGGGGATTTCTTCTGTTGAATATATTAAAATGGACACTGTCAAATATCTATTTAAAGAAAGTATCCATGATTTCTACTGAGAAATCAGTTGTTTATCCTGAGAATTCCTTATGTGTGTTGAATATTTCTCTCTTGTTGCTTTCCAAGTTTTTTTTTTTTTTTTTGTCTTTCAACAGTCTTACTATGATTGGTCTGGGTATAGATCTCTTTACATTTATCCTACTTGGAATTGGTGGAGCTTTTTGGGTGTGTAGATAAATGTGTGTGGTCTTTTTTTAAAGTGAATTTGGGAAGTTTTCAGACATTATTTCTTCAAATATCTTTCCTACTGTTCCCTCTTCTCTGTCTCAGACTCTCATTATGTGTATGTTGGTGCAGTTGGTTTGGTGATGTCCCACAAATCTCTGAATTTCTGTTCATTTTCCTTCATTCATTTTTGTTTCTGTCCCTCAGACAGGTAACCTCATTGACCTATTGTCAAGTTCACTATTGCTTTATTTTGCAACTCAAATCTACTGTTGAAAGTCTGTAGTGAATTTTTTAAATTATTTATTTATTTCAATTATTATTATTTTCTTTGAGAGAGAGAGAGTGAGTGCTAGCGAGTGGGGGAGGGGGCAGATGGAGAGGGAGAGAGAGAATCCCAAGCAGGCTTCACACTCAGCGTGGAGCCCAAGTTGGGGCTCAGTCCCACGACCCTGAGATCATGACCTGAGTTGAAATCAAGAGTTGGATACCTAACTGACTGAGCCACCCAGGTGTCCTCTGAAACTCTGTAGTGAATTAAAAATAATGTCAGTTCTTTTATTTTTCAACTCCAGAATGTCCATTCAACTCTTTTTTATTTTTAAGATTTTGTTTATTTATTTGAGAGAGAGAGAGAGAGAGCACAGCAGAGGGAGTAGCAGAGGGAAAGGGAGAAGCTGAGCAGGGAGCCTGACGTGGGGCTCGATCCCAGGACCCTGAGATCAAGACCTGAGCCACACAGGCACCCCTCCATTCAACTCTTTAAAATAATTTCTATTTTTTTATTGACATTCCTTATTTGGTGACATCCCATTCTCATATTTCCCTTCTGTCCTTTTTTTAAAGATTTTATTTATTTGAGAGAAAGAGTGAAAGAGAGAGAGTGCACAGAGAGAGAGGGAGAAGCAGATTCCCCACTGTGCAGGGAGCCTGTTGAGGGGCTTGATCCCAGGACCCTGACACTATGACCTGAGCAGAAGGCAGATGCTTAACTGACTGAGCCACCCAGGCACCCCATGAAACTCTGTAGTGAATTTTTAAAAATGTCAGTTATTTTATTTTTCAACTCCAGGATTTCCATTCAACTCTTTAAAATAATTTCTATTTTTAAATTGACATTCCTTATTTGGTGACACCCATCTCATATTTTCCTTCTGTCCTTTAAACATGGTTTCCTTTTGTTCTTTGAACACCTTCATAATAGCCAATTTTGAGTCTTTGTCTAGTAAGTCTAAGGTATGAAGCTTCCTTGAGACAGTTTCTCTTGACTGCTTGTTCTGCTTGAGTATGAGACATACTTTTCTCTTTCTTCACATGTCTTGTAAGTTTTTTTAACTTCACATTTAAAAAAACATAATGTTACCACTCTGGATTTTAGATTCCACTCCTCAATAGGCTTTGCTTTTTTTTATGTTTGTTGCTGTAGTTGTTAGTATTTAGTGACTTTCCTGACGAATTATGTAAAGTCTTTATTCTTCATCATGTATAGTCACTGAAGTTTCTGCTTGGTTAGCTTAGTGGTCAACTAACGATTGGACAGAGATTTCCTTATATACATTAGACCTTATATACATTGGTATACAGACCTTATATACATATCCTTATATACATTAGTAAGTCTTCCTGCCTTTGCCAAGAGGCTCTGTGTATGTATTGGGGGTGCATCTTTAAAGCCATGACAGGCAATTAACAATCATATCTTAGCTTTTATTTCCTGCTTTTGCACATTCTCAGGTTCAGCCAGAGATGAGAGACTAAGGCCTCAGATTTTCTCGAGCATGTGCCAGCCCTTGTGTGTGTGCGTGACCTTACGCGGATTCTCAGGAACATGTCGGAGTTTTACAACCCCCCCACCCCGTAACATCTCATTCCCCAAAGTTTTTTTTTTTTTTTAAAGATTTTATTTATTTATTTGAGAGAGAGAGAATGAGAGAGAGAGAACACATGAGAGGGGATAGGGTCAGAGGATGAAGCCGACTCCCTGCCGAGCAGGGAGCCCGACGCGGGACTCGATCCAGGGACTCCAGGATCACGACCTGAGCCACTCAGGCGCCCCTCATTCCCCAAAGTTTTTGAAGCATTTTTTGGTCAGGTTCTTGTTTTCCCCGACTATTATTACAGACTCAGGTAGCTGTGATGTTAAACAATTGTTGCTGACTGTTTTGATAAATGCTCCCAGGAAAAGGTTGATCATACTGAATAAATTGAGTCAGGTGAAATAAAGGTTATCCCTGTAAGTGGAAGTTTCTAGTGAACTTCCAGAGAGGTCAAATAGTGACAATTCTCTGGGGATGGGACTTTTGAGCAGTTCTAAAGTTAATCAGCTTGCTCTAATTACTGTTAGGCTACTATAATTATGAAGTGGTCGGTTTCCATGGCTACTCCATAACTGAGGAGAGGGGGATCAGAATGGGGCAAGCTGAAGTGCCATAAAGCTCACTGTTACTAACAAGATTCAGCCATTTTATTATTTTATTTTATTTTATTTTATTTTATTTTATTTTATTTTATTTTATTTTATTTTATTTTATTTTATTTTATTTTAATTCCAGTACAGTTAACATGCAGTGTTACATTAGTTTCAGATGTAAAATGTAGTGATTCAACAATTCCATACATCACCCAGTGGTCATCATGACAAATGCAGTCCTTAATCTCCATCACCTATTTCCCCCATCCCCCCCACCCACCTCCTCTCTGGTAACCATCAGTTTGTTCTCTATACTTAAGAGTCTGCTTTCTTGGTTTGTCTCTCCCTTTTTTCTTTCCTTTGCTAGTTTGTTTTGTTTATTAAATTGCACATATGAGGGAAATCATATAGTATTTGTCTTTCTCTGACTGACTTATTTTACTTAGCATAATACTCTCTAGCTCCACCCAAGACTCAGTTTTATCAAATAAATACTTCTCAAATTGTTTTGAGGTTTTGGTTAATTTCTAGAGTTCTGTAAAAAATTGATTTTGACCATTTTTGCCAATGTTCTTGTTGTTTTTATAAAGGGGTGGATTTGGGAGCACCTGCATGGCTCAGTCAGTTAAATAGCCGAATCTTGATTTTGGCACAGGTCATCTCAGGTCCTGGGATCGAGCCCGGCACTAGGCTCCACACTCAGCTAGGAGTCTGCTTGAGGATTCTTTCTCTCCCTCTGTCCCTCCCCCAGCTTGTGTGAGCACGCTCTCTCCCTCTCTAAAATAAATAAAATAAATCTTTAAAAAAATAAAGGGGTGGATTTTCAGAGGTCCTTATACCATATTTTGCCCTTTTTTGGTTTTCTATTGGTTTCGTCTGATTGTTCTTTTTAGCTTTTTTGCACTGCATATTTGGTAAGGTGCCTTCTGCATCTCCATCTAAATCATAGATACTGGTGTGGATCAGGACTGGGCTAGAAACATTCTGAGGCATATTCCTCAACCAACCTGTCCGTATCTATGTCAACTACTGGATGTCAGGGTTGGAGAATTCAATCAACTAGCATCACATCAGTAGTTCACATTTCACTGTCTTGTCCTAAAGTATATTACGCAGCTGCTACTGAATGTTCTGCTTATATCAAAATGTAGCTTTTCAGTGTTATTCCTCTTATTATCTCCACGGCATTTATCACCATTAACATATTTACTATTCTATTCTATTCTATTCTATTCACTTTTTGCCAGCTTCACCCCCACAATGTGTACTTCTAGAAAGCAAGGACATGGGACTCCTGGGTGGCTCAGTCAGTTAAGTGTCTGCCTTTGGCTCAGGTCATGATCCCAGGGTCCTGGGATCGAGCCCCACATCGGGCTCCCTGCTCAGCGGGGGGCCTGCTTCCCCCTCTGCCTGCCGCTCCCCTAGCTTGTTCTCTCTCTCTCTCTGACAAATAAATAAATAAAATCTTAAAAAAAAATAGAAAGCAAGGACATGTCTATTTTGTTCTGCTAGGTCGTCTGCTAAAGTTATCTAGTTGTCTAGCAGAATTCCTGACACATAGTATCTGACTCAATAAATATTTGTGAAAGAATTGAATTAAGTATTTATCAACTTAGGAAAGATGAATGTCATTAGTTTGACACATTAGTTTGTTCTTTAAAAAAAAATCCATTTGCAAATCTTGCCATTTGCAACAACGTGGATGGAACTAGAGGGTATTATGCTAAGCAAAATAAGTCAGGCAGAGAAAGACAAATACCATATGATCTCACTCATATGTGGAATTTAAGAAACAAAACAGATGAACATAGCGGAAGGGAAGGAATAATAAAATAAGATGAAAATTGAAATGGAGGCAAACCATAAGAGATGCTTAACTCCAGGAAACAAACTGAGGGTTGCTGGAGGGGAGGTGGGTGGGGAGATAGGGTAACTGGGTGATGGGCATTAAGGAGGGCACTTGATGTAATGAACATTGGGTGTTATATACAACTGATGAATCACTAAATTCTACCTCTGAAACTAATAATACAGTTTATATTAACTAAATTGAATTTAAATAATTTTTTAAAAACCCATTTGCTTCAAAGGAATCCTATATGCTTTTCAAAAAATCAAATTATCTGCTTAACATTCCAGTCCAGGATTTCTAGAGAATAATATCACATTTAATAGTCTGAAGTTTAAAAATCCTTTACAATTTGGTATAGTTTTTGCCTCTTGGGTTTGATACCTCTGCCATTCCTCACAAATTCCCAAAAATATCTTTAACAATTAATCTAAGATTATACCTGAATGCTTTTCAACACTTTGGGACACAGGGAATCTGAGCTCAAGGACTGAATTTATTTAAAGTAGCTACTTTTTATTTTAGTATCTTCAATATTAAAGGGGATATAGAGGAGTGTATGGTATTGGAACTCCAAATTTGCATTAGCTATTTAAAAATTATTTGCCATTTGAAATCCATTCTTGCTTAGAAGACTTGAATAAAGCGTTGGATAACTCTGACTTGTCTGGTATCAACTGATATTACACAATTTTCACTGAAGCCTCGTGCTTTTCCAGCCTTCTTTTCAGACATAGATTTAGGAGTCTTATTTGTTACCAATCACGCATTTTAGAAAGTTTCCGTGGGCTCTAGGTATTCTGCAGCTACACTTAGAAGTTCCTGCCACTCTCTTGGATTTGATCTTGGTGACCTGATATGATTTTTTAAAAAATTAAAGCCTATTGAAGAGCCCTCACCTCCCTGTACAGTCAGGCTGGCTTCTTCGGATACCTTCTTTTCTTCCACTGGGGTTAAGTCTGGAGTTTGCTTTGAGAATCTTCTATCGTCTCTGAGACATATTCTTTTTTACAGTCTTTGTCCATATGACGGAAGTTGCATTGCTCACACAATAGTTCTATAGACACCTACATGTTTTTCTAATTATTAGGTAATGTCCAAGTTAACAAAGCACTGAGATATTTCTGCTTCAAATGAAGAAACAGATAGCCCTCATTATGGAGCTTATATTGAGAGTATTAAGAAGAGGAATTTCTTGAAACAAAATTAAGAATTACGTTACAACCAGAGAGGGAGACAAACCATAAAAGACTCCTAACTCTAACTGAGTATCAGAGAAAGACAAGTATCATATGGTGTCACTGATATGAGGAATTCTTAATCTCAGGAAACAAACTGAGGGTGCTGGAGTGGTGGTGGGGTGGGAAGGATGAGGTGGCTGGGTGATAGACACTGGGGAGGGGTGAGTGCTGTGAATTG
The DNA here is from genome assembly GCF_002201575.2 of Neomonachus schauinslandi. NCBI lineage: Eukaryota > Metazoa > Chordata > Mammalia > Carnivora > Phocidae > Neomonachus > Neomonachus schauinslandi. Next base: position 11,268,722 of record NC_058408.1, on the reverse strand, counting down.
TGTAAGGCTGATGAATCACAGACCTGTACCCCTGAAACAAATAATACATTATATGTTAATAAAAAATTTTTTTAAAAGAATAACATTACAACCAAATTCCCTACACAATTATATCAAACATATATTTCAAAGCAAACTCTAGTGAGTTGTGACTCATCCTCCTCATCCCTGCTCATCATAGGATTGGCTGTAGAGGGGCGCCTGGGTGGCTCAGTTGGTGAAGTGTCTGCCTTCGGCTCAGGTCATGATCTCCAGGTCCTGAGATTGAGCCCCGCATCGGGATCCCTGCTCAGTGGGGCGTTTGCTTCTCCCTCTCTCTCTGCCACTCTTCCTGCTTGTGCTCTCTCTCTCCCAAATAAATAAAATCTTAAAAAAAAAAAAAAGATTGGCTGTAGATTTTTGATTGGATACACGTTAAGTATTGTTGCTCCCTCTCCCTTTTTTCACATTCTTGGTGTGTTTAGCCTTGAGAGGGTTAACTGAGGAAAGGTGAAACAGAAAGTAAGCAGTTTCAACTGCCAGGAAAGCTAGATGGGCAAGTAGACAGGGCCACTGTTGCTGCACGCAGAAGCTGTGACCTCAGACTCCTGGTGGCAGTACAGGAAGTCAGACATCACTGGAGACAGGCTGACATGGGGGGGGAGGGGGCTGTCCCCCAAGTGTAGGGAGTCCAACAATGGCTGTAAGGAGGATGTAGCACTTGGACATCCAGGTCTATATCACAAGGCTCCAAGTTCGCCTGGAAGTTTAGGGACAGAGCCCAAACAAGTCAAGGCAAGCCACAAACTGAGAAAAAGGAAATATGGCCCAAAGTCATGATACATCTTCAATATATAAAAGTTCACAGCCAATGATAAGGAAAGCATGGAAATCTCCTCAGAAAGAAATGAGTGAGGACCAAGAAAAGGTAATTTTGATAAAGGGAATTAAAAACAACCTAAACCGGGGCGCCTGGGTGGCTCAGTCGGTTAAGCGGCTGCCTTCGGCTCAGGTCATGATCCCAGGGTCCTGGGATCAAGCCCCACATCGGGCTCCCTGCTCGGCAGGAAGCCTGCTTCTCCCTCTCCCACTCCCCCTGCTTGTGTTCCCTCTCTCGCTGTGTCTCTCTCTGTCAAATAAATAAAAAAAATCTTTAAAAAAAAAAAAAAAAAACAACCTAAACCATGTGAACATGTCAATTGTATGCAGGGCCAAATACAGAATTAAAATAGTGGCCTTGAGAAACATCTTTACCCTAATAAGACATGTTTTGTTTTAAACCACTAAATTTGTGGTAATTTGTTACTCAGTATAGAGAACTAATACACCGTAGATTCATGGCAAATCTCAAGTAGGTTCTGGGTAAATATAGGGAGAAAACCAGATCTGACTTCATTAGTTCATATTTATGATCTAATAAATAACCATGCCAAGTTGAGAAGTACACTGATAAGTCCTATAAAGTGATTCTTCTGTTGACACTGAGCCTGAGTATCTGTTGATACTAAGTTCAGTGTAACCTTTTGCCCAATTACCCCTCATTCTCAGCTCTATACTTACAGATTTCCTTCCGGAAGTACTGAGAGTTCATTTAGCTATTGAATATTTCTCGGTAAAAGAACAAAGCTGGTTAGGGGAGCAGAGCTGTCTCCCCTGTGTCTTGCTACCGCAACGTGATCCCTTAGATTTTGGAATCACCTGCTATTGACATTGATTACCATGTAGGACCAGTGACACCGGGGCCTTCTGCATGTCCTGAACATCCTCTATCAAAGACTGAGAATCACAGACTTAGTAGGAACTGGGGGCAGGGCAGGGCCATTAGGATCAACTAATACTGTGTCACTCTCATTTATCAAATAAAGGGCTAAGGCTGACAGTGTTTCTTGGAGTTTGGATTCAAAGCTGTGGACAAACTGCTTTGATGACCACACTTAATATTTTCCTTTTAAACCACCCGATATGACTCATCCTGGAATACTAGAGAAAGAGCACACACAGAAATAGAATGCATGAGACAAACAGTGGCATATATGGAATGCCATCAGAAAAGCAATGACATGTGAGGAAAGTAGTAAATGTGAAATGAGAGAGTTTCTGCAGATTTTCAGAAAAGGGATACTGGGGGCACCTGGGTGGCTCAGTTGGTTAGGCGTCCAACTCCTGATTTTGGCTCAGATCATGATCTCAGGGTCCTGGGATGGATCCCCGGGTCAGGCTCCATGCTTCCTGCAGAGTCTGCTTGTCCCTCTCCCTCTGCTCCCACTCCCTTCTTTCTCGCTTGCAAATAAATAAATAAATAAATAAATAAATAAATAAATAAATAAAACCTTTAAAAAAAGGAAAAAAAAGAAAAGGAACACTGAACAAATATCACTAGGAGGAACTCATTGAGACGACCTTCGTGGCAAAAGTGAGCTCAGTTTGAATTGTGAAAGAAATGGCAGATGTGGATTTGTCAGGATAGAACTATTTCAGCAGGGATGACAAAAGGGACAACACGCTAAGATGAATTCTGGTTCTCCATCAAACCAATAAATAGTGAACATTTACTATGTGCCTGGTGCACTTTATGGGAGAGATGGTGGGGAGCCTGCAGATAAAGACTTGATCTCAGAGACTTTCTAGTCTGGTGGGGACAGACAGACAATAAACACATGTGAAAAATGAATCCCATAGTTCCAGGTATCTATAAACGCTCTGAAGAAAGTAAAATACGGTGGTGTTATAGAGAGTAACAAGTGGGTTTCAGGGACGGCCTCTTTTGAAAAAGAACATTTGAGTTGAACGCTGAGTGACCCAAAGTAGATAGCCATACAAAACTCAGGGAAGGGTGTTCTCAGCAGAAGGAACAGCAAATGCACAACCACTGAGCTCAGTATGTGGTAGGGACAGGAAGAAGGCCAGGGAGGCTGAAATGCAATGAATGGTAGAGAATGAAGGGAAATGAAATCAGAAAGCCAGGCAGGAGGGAGCGGAGCAGAGAACAGACTTGATTAGGTAAAGGGAATCCGGCCGAGTCAATGAAGATGGAGGATTTCAGATACAAAAAGCTGGAAAAGACAGACTCTTGATCTCAGGATACTACTGTTCAAGGGGCAATGGTGGCTGGGAGAGAAAATTCTGGCTCCTTCTCTAAAGAAAGAATAAGAGCAAGGGATCACTGGAAAAATGATGAGCCAGGGCCCCAGTGGCCGAAAAAGCAGTTACGAAACCAGGGTGCACCACTTACTAACTGTGACTTTAGGCAAGTTACTTGGCTGTTTAAAAACTCCACTTTTCCAAGTAAATGGAAATACTAAGGAAAGCTCCTTTCTAGGGTTGTTTTTGAAATCAACTGTGCTAATGTCATTCAGAGCTTAGCAGAGTGTGGGGCCCTTGTACTCACTATTTTTATCTATCTAGGCACGAAGCAAGGAGCCTCTGAACCAAGGACGTTGGCAATAGGTTTGGAAACTTTCAAGAAAAATTTCAGAAGAGACTCCAGGACCTTAATGACTAAATTGTATGTGTTACAGGGGAGGGAAAAGAAGGGCAAGGGAAAGAAGAGGGTAGCTAAGACATTTTTACCTCCCAGCAGAGTGGGATCATGGGCCAGGCCATGTGTGCGTGGAGCCTCCCTGCTGTCCAGGACACCTGCTGGTAACCAAAATCGACTCCACTCCCAAGCTGCAAAGGACAAAGCTGACCTGGGCGTTGGGTTTGAGGGCAAGAGTAGAGGGTGAGCCAGTTTAGATAAATGCCTTCCCTGGCCTGTTTTCCAAACCACACTTCATTGGTTGAATATTTTAAATATTCAGGGTGATTCACTTTTTGTAATGCACAGACCCTGAATATAAACGAAGGGATTTCTTTTCATCTGCACATGTCAATTGGACAGTCTTGTGTGGCTCATTGAATTCTGATCTCAAAGAGCCTGATACTAAGGTGGCGGGCAAGGTGTGCCTTGTGAAAGAGGTTTCAGGCTAGTGGGGAGGGCTCCTGGAGTCAGACTTCCTCCTGACAAGGAGGAGCTGAAAACAGGGGACGTTTGAAGAGTTACTGTGTTTTTATCATATAGAGTGGCAAACGTTCAAGACTACAAACATCCACTGTGTGACAGAGTGGGAGAATTGTGTGCTCTTGCCAGAAGTCTGGGAAATGTAAGTTGAAATAATAATGAGATATCAATTTATGTCCATCAGGGAGGCAAGAGTTAAAAGGACCAATAGGATCATTGCTGGTGGGAATGTGGGGAAGAATAATGTCATAATTGGCAGCAGAATGTGATGTTACTGCCTTTTTAGAAAACAATCTGACAACATCTACTTCAATTTTTATGCATGTATATACATATATAAGTATATATATTGAAACTTACATGCACACATTCCCCCCCCATATATAGAGAGAAACCAATATATATATATTGAAAAGTGAATCACACGAGGGTGCATATTGCAAAAAATATCACTGAAAATGACGGAAAAAACCCTAAAAACCCAATAAATGCCCATCAATATAAGAAGGATATACTATCGAACATTCACATTATGGAATATTATGCAAATAAAAGCAATGAGCAATGAACAATGAAGGAAAAATTAAGTTAGAGCCCATAATTTTCAACATGGAGGAACAAAGCTCTAGAAATAAATGGAAGAGTAGTGAAGTTTGCAAAGGAGGCCACAAGCCTCAGCAACACACAGAATGCCAGATGTTGATATCAAGACTTTTTTTTGTCTCTGTCTGTCTCTCAGTTCTTCTTGGCTCCTCTCTTAGGCTTTGTCCTCTTCTTTTTTTGTAATTAAACAAAATTTTTTTGAAAGATTCTACTTATTTGAGAGAGAGAGAGAGCAGAGCAAGAGAGAGAGATAGAGAGAGAGAGAGAACCAGCGGGGGGAGGGGGAAGGGGCAGAGGGAGAGGGAGAAGCAGGCTCCCGTGGAGCAAGATGCCAGATGACATGGGGCTCAATCCCAGGACCCTGGGATCATGACCTGAGCCCAAGGCAGACATTTAACCAACAGAGCTAGCCAGGCGCCCCAGGCTTTGTCCTCTTGAGGGCAAGATGGGCGTCCAGGCATATGTTTTCCTCAGAAGCAGTAATTCCAGGGAGAGGGAGAGATCCTCTCATTCACCTTCTCTACCAATCTTGGAAAAGGAGTCTGACTGGTTTCGCTCCAGTCTCATGCCTCTGGTTGCATGTCTGCTTGGGGCATACTCATCCTGTGCAGGGTCCCATGATTTACCACCTGCAGCTCTTGGGAGGCAAGTGGGCAGTTCCCAAAAGGAAAAGGTGCTGGGCAGGTCAAAAAGATAACAGGTGTCCACAATATCTGCCTAATCTTTTCTCTATGCATATTTATGTATAAACATAATTCAGCTTACCTTGTTAATGAAAAGATTCTAACATGTAAAGCATATTCCTATACTATTCATAAAACTTCTCATAACCTTCCATTTTTCATGATACTGATTGCATAGAAAAAAGGGGACCTTACCTATTGCTTTCCATTTTTCTGCTTTATATTAATATATATCAATACTGTATTTATATACTACTATATAAAGCCAGACATCTCAAAGAAGGGGAAGACCCACGTGTGAGAAAGCAGGTTCTCCCTGTAAATAAACGGCCCCATTCAGTGGCTGGAATTAAGGAAATTGTCAAATTACCAGTAAAAGCAGTGGAGGGAGCACTGCTCCCCATTTATCTATTGATATAATTGTTTATGTGGCCCATGGAAGATAGGCAGGAGAATACGAAGACCTCAGACGGGAGATCCTAAAACAAATCAATCTAGATAGGAAAGCAATGAGCCAATCCGTTATGTCAACCATTAATTACTCTGTACATGTTTCCTGAGACCCTAATATGTATCTGGCGCTTTACTAACTTCACAAACATAGGCCCCGTCCTCATAAAGTTTAGAGCACATTGTGGATAGGCTGAGGACAGGTAGTAAACAAATGATGGCAAACTTGATGGAGACTAATTCAAAAAGGTGCTTAGAACTACAGGGGGTTAGCATAGATGGTGCAAACCTCACTTAGCTGGAATCAAGAGGGGCTTCTTTATTTTTTTTAAATTTTTAAAGATTTTATTTGTTTATTTGAGAGAGAAAGAATGAGAGAGCATGAGATGGGGGAGGGTCAGAGGGAGAAGCAGACTCCCTGCCGAGCAGGGAGCCTGATGTGGGACTCAATCCTGGGACTTCAGGATCATAACCTGAGCCAAAGTCAGTTGCGTAACCAACTGAGCCACACAGGTGCTCTAGAGGGCCTTCCTTAGAACGTGTTGTATAAATCTGACAGCTGAAAGATAAGTGAGAATTGGCTGGACAGAAGGGGAATGGGAAGGAAGGCCGCCTACAAGGGCCCCAGGGCAGAGAGGACATCGTGTGCTCCCAGAGTCTAGAGAAGGCCGACTCAGCTCTCAGACGGAGAGTGTAGACCGTGGAGTCAGATGGGGGTGGGCAAGGGGACAGGGCCTATTCATGTGGAACGTTGTAGGTGATGTGTAGGGTTAGGGCCTGTGTGCTGAGGCTGGTGGGAAGCCACTGCAGGATTTGGGATAGAGGAGCGATATGATTGTAAGGGAGTTGTTAAGAGAACGCTGTGTTTGTAGAATATGGAACAGATGGAAGGAAGGCAGGGTGGCTGCAGGGAAGCCGGTGGGGAGGCTGCCATGGTAGTTCAAAGGAGGGATGATGGTGGGCTGCGCTGAGGTGGTGGCCAGGCAATGGAGAGACGTGGAGGGGGGCAGTTTAATGTCCTTGAGAGTTGGAAGGCTGGTTAGATGTATGGAATGAGAGAGAGTCCAATATGATGATCAGGTTTTGGTTTGAAAAAAAAACAAATCATACCAAGCCAAAAAAAAAAAAAAAATGCCTTTGAGGTACTCAGTTGGTTAAGCGTCTGACTCTTTTTTTTTTTTTTTTTAGATTTTATTTATTTATTTGA
>NC_058408.1:11224521-11261700 GCF_002201575.2 Neomonachus schauinslandi | reverse complement strand
GACTCTTTTTTTTTTTTTTTTAGATTTTATTTATTTATTTGACAGAGAGACAGAGAGCACAAGTAGGCAGAGTGGCAGGCAGAGGGAGCGGGAGAAGCAGGTTTCCTGCCGAGCAGGGAGCCCGACGCAGAGCTCGATCCCAGGCCCCTGGGATCATGACCTGAGCCAAAGGCAGACGCTTAACGGACTGAGCTACCCAGGCGCCCCATAAGCAACCCACTCTTGATTTTGGCTCAGGTCATAATCTCAGGGTTGTGAGATGGAGCCCTGAGTTGGGCTCTGAGCTCAGTGGAGTGTGGGCTTCTCTCCCTCTCCCTCTCCCCCCTCCCCCTGCACATGCACACTCGTGCACTCTCACTTTCTCTCTCAAATAAATAAATAAATAAATAAATAAATAAATAAATAAATAAATCTTTTTAAAAAGGTGCCTTTACCAAGAACCCTGGAAGAGAAACAGTTTGGAGCGGTAAACGGTGAGCTCAGTTTGGGATAAGTTGAGTGTGAGGTACGAATGAGACAATGGGTAGAATTTTGAATAGGTAGCTAGATACACATGGAGAAGTCAGGGTATCAAACCAGCTTGTTCTGAGAGTTTGGGCTTGAATTACATGGATATTGTCAAACCATTCATCCTATTCCATGGGTGAAGAAAGAGTCACCTGCTTAATTTTTGCTTCCTGCTCACATGATTTCTTAGCCAAGATAAGTCTTCACTTAGCAATGTCAGTCCTTTTCTGAAATGTTAGTATTCTTGAAATAAAACTTCTTTCTTTTGGAGATTTTGAAAGACACAATGAGCAAACAATCCAGCGAGGCCCATTAGGGGATTGAAGGGAAGGAGCTAATGTCCTAAAATGGCAGCTGGTTCTGTGACGGTTTTATTTATTTATTTTCATTATTATTTTTAAAAATAATTTTGGTTTTTTTTTTTAGATTTTATTTATTTGAGAGAGAGAGAAGGAAGGAGAGCACGAGCAGGGGGAGGGGCAGAGGGAGAAGCAGACTCCTCACTGAGCAGGGAGCCAGAGGTGGGACTCCATCCCAGGACCCTGAGATCATGACCTGAGCAGAACGCAGATGCTTAACAGACTGAGCCACCCAGGAACCCCTCTGTGACGTTTTATATTAAATATACCCGACTTGTGTTTTCTTTTCTAAAAAGTGAGGGTCTTGAAATAGTATTATGTGCCAAACTTTGCCTTCCTTAACAGGCTAATGGCCTTCCCAACTCACCAAACCAGGCTTTTGTAAATATTTCTGTTTTGTAAATACTTTCTCTGTTTTGTAAATACTTCTGAACCTAGTAGCTTATTTAAGTGTGTCTAATTACAAATAAACACAACAATCAGCCCTGAGCTCAAAAGGACAAACACACACAACAGATCACTTTGAAGAAGCATGCATATTTTGTTGGTATCTCCCAATAAAGGAAGCAGCCCTGCAAGAGAAAAACCATAAAGCTGGGTGTTCAATTAGCATCAGGTTCTTCATCTATGAATTTATGATTGAACATGGTTATATTTGTGTTCTAATGCAATATGTTCTTTAACAGGAACTGATGAAAGATGGTCTTTTCTACCTCCTAAGCATCTTTCAATTCTCTCCCTAATCTCTATCGATACCTATCACTTCCTCTTTATTTTAGGCTATCTCTATGTGTGGTGGGTCCAAAGTTCTGTAGCCAGGCTGAGCTAGGTCGACACTGGTTAGTAGGAGGATCCCAGTTCCAATGAAGTCTTGAAGACCCAGCCTTGCCTTTCTGCTTCTCTAAGACCCTGATTCTCTTTCAAGACCCCTAAAGGTTAGTATTATAAGCCTTTGTAATACCTATGACTCAGACAAAAGAGCTTCCAGCCAGAAATACCTGTATCTAAAAGAAATAACTGTATAATGCAGTTATACTCTTTATATAACTATGAGCTTCAAAAGTGAAAGATTATTCTTATTGTGTAGTTTAACAGGGCATGGAAATCCTACAAAACTATTTGGTGCTGGTGGGAGGAAGTGAGTGGCAGAGCTCCAGTGTGGGCAGTTCCCATTTAAAGCACTTGTAGACAGAGGACAGACCCGAGAAAAACTGAAATGCCATCCTCCCATCTCCCTTGTTAGTGCCCAGCAAGGAGCCCGTGTCCAATGCTCCCACGCTGCTCCCTGGGCGCACCCCCAAAGGCCTGTGTCCTTGCTTAAATCTCATGCTCCTCTGGGCTTCTCCCAGTCAAAATGGCTCCTTGCCCTCAGGCATTAGCACCATGAGAATGGTCAGACACATGAATTCATAGTATGATGCCTCCTCTCCAAAGAAGGAATCCTCCAGGAGCCGAATTTCAGCTACCTTGAGAGGAAGGGGAGAAAAGCATTGTGAACCCAGGGTCTTCCTGATACGCGTGGTCACAAATTCATGATGCAGTCACCAATCTGCCCTTGCTCGACAGTGTTCCGGTGCCAGGCTCTGGGTGAAACCCAGTTCTATCCTTCAGCCTCTGCCTGAAGCCAATGCACATTCTGCTTGAGGGCAAGAGTTTTTCCTCTGAATGAACCGTTTCCCCTGAAGAAATTGGCTGAGTGGTATGGCTCCGGCTGATGAGTCAGAGAATGTAGTGTCTGCTCCCTGCAACACCATTTCCCAACTACGTAACCTCGGGCAAGCCACTTAACCTCGCTGAGGGGCAACATCCTAGACTCAAATCGGGATAATAATACCTCCTCTGCATCCTTACGGCTGGTTATTTTAAAGAACGAGTGAGATAATAAATGGGAACTGGCCTTGAGATCTGTAAAATTAAGATATTAGTACTGAAGGGTGACAGCTTCCCTCACCCGGTCCGGTTATTTTAAACACATAATACAAGATCTTTCCATATTGCTGGCAATATGGAAGGAAACAGCTGCGGGTCCAAGCCAATTTTAGAAACCCGTGTTTTCGCAAAAGGAAGAGTCAACTTTCATCACAACAGCGTTGCTGGCACAAGACAGCCACTGCCAGACAACAATGTAGAGATGGCCCAGCAGGTGTCAGCAGAGAACCAAGTTTGGGTACTCCGCCGGCTCACCGAGGGGTGGAGGGGACGTTGGGGCCGCCAGCGGAGACAGGGTTGGCGAGAGTCTGCAGGTCCAATCCTGCTGGGCTGCAGGTGGGCAGATTGGGACCAAGAGGTGGAAACAACTCTCCAACTCTACCTACAGAACTCTCATTGGCTCCAGGATCCTCTCCCTTCCAAGGGTCCCTTCCATTCCCGAATTGGACAATTCCGTGTCCCTCTCCGTCTTCAGGACCTGTGCTATCACTTGGAAGACTTGTCTCAAAGGAAAGAAAGGTTTGTTGTTTAGAGAAATATAACTTTGGGAGTGATTTCCTCTTTCCCTCTCAACACCAGAGTTGTTTTGAATGTATGATTTTTCACCTACACCTCCTTCTCCTACCTTAACATTGGGCTCACTCACAGGAGACCGAACCCCAGCTATTCAGATGCAGTAATTCAGCTAACCAATCCAGCTTCCACAAGGATAATGCATTGAGAGTGGGCAAGCACTGTTTCAGAAACCAAACAGAACCTGTTGAATGAAGTACCAAATCTTAATGTGTTAAAGATGGCCTCTCATAGTTTACTGTTACGGGGACATGATTTCACTGCAAATATATGTGAGTCTATGTTGCAGTGAGCCATGTTGAAATGGGTTCTACTCTTAGGTTTTATGAGGTCTGAGGTCTTTCCTGGCTGGGGGTGAAGGGGAAGGTGACTTGGAGAGACAGAGAAGTAGCTCTTTGCAACAGGAGCAAACCCCAAACTGCTTGCTTGCCCTTCTGCCCAGTCTCTAAGACCCCTAGTGAGCACATGAGTGTGTGTATATGTCTGTGTGTGTGGGGGGGGGGTGGTACACATGTGTGCAGTGGTACATTGTAGGAATGGAAGGAAGGGCATGTGTGAGAAACTCTGTGAGAGGAAAGAGCAAATGGGATCAGACCCAGAAGATTTTCTGAGGCTCTGAAGCCAGATCTGTGGGCTGGAGGTCAAGGGCACGGCCATGATCACATAAAGAGATGGCCACCTACTAGTCTGCTACACCTGGGGAATGAGAAAAAGGCAAAGGAAGAAATCAGTGACTATGGAACTTGTGGTCCTATCACATTGTTACTTGCCTTTCCTTCCCCATATCAAAGTCTAACTATCTTCAGAAAAACTCTGGAACTCTATTTAGTTCTAGAAGAACGAAAGTTTCCAGGAAAAGGGAGTTGGGGCCTGCTTAGAATAATCCAGGGTGTGTGTGTGTGTGTGTGTATGTGTGTGTGTGTGTATGTGTAGCCTCTAGAGTCCTAAACTCCAGTATCTAGCATCCAAAAGGAACAGAGTTCCCATACCCACCACTAAATGTAAGCGCTGAGCCCCACAGTCTATAAATCTTGAGCTGGCAGAATGACAGCAGAATATATGCAAATTCCTGCATTACTGCAAATCTCTCATATCCTCAGCTGGGTAAGCTATGTTTCCTTTTCTTTCTGACTGTGAATATTTAATTATTTCCTTCTTTTTCTTTGAAACCAGGAGGTACCGTGATTGAAATAATATTCAAATAAAGGCAGGGGGAGTCCCAAGTCCACAAAGCAACTGCTTTGCACATTATTTTGCCCAACACGTAAAAGGAAAAACAAAAGCAGATAGCAGATCTGGACATCTTAAGCCCTTGCGGAGTTACATCACTGCAATAAACAAAGGTCTGCAGTCACTCTCTTTGAGCTTTTATGCTCAACTGGTGTGTATCTGTGTCTCCGGGTTTAGGACAAGAATTTGCCCTGGGATTTCAGTATGGGGACTCTAAACACAGGGACAACCAAAGGGTAAGGGGACCCGTCTCTTGCTCTGGTCAATGCCTTAACCTCTGATTTAGGCCCCTTCTTTCAATCCTAGATCCCCATAAGCAAAATTGTTCCATTATAAAAGGGACCTTACCTGGCATTGTCCATTCCCAGTACGGTGAAATAGATTTTGGCTGTGTCTACCCAGCAAAAGAGAAGGGGAGAGTTGAATGCGTTAAAGACAGCCATGAGAATCGATCAGAAACCCCTACCTCTGCTGCTCTCTATTTTCAATTGTAATTTGCCAGCACAGCTTGGCGGCCTCAGACGAAATTGTCTTTACAGATGAGCTTCCTCAAAGACAGCACAGCCACATTTAAGCTCAAGTTAATTGGGTTAAGTGAAGCCCTCTGCACTCCTGCCGGAGCCGGGAGCCTCGTGGCTACCAGGCCCCGGGAAGCCCTCGCCTCTGCCCCCAGGGCCTCCCCGCCCGTCTCAATTGCTCTGGACCAGTTCATTTCGCCACAGCTTGGAGCCGCTCGGAAAGCAAAGATTAAAGGGGAAAGTCGCAGCTGTATATTTATATTTTCATTGCTAGAAGGGAATTGATTTCCGCGCATTTATTTTGGTAGTTGTAATACACAAGGGCGGATTTGCGTCACCCGAGCAACTTGTCGGTGGAGATAAAGTTGCACAAATATTGAAAGGGGAAGTGCTAGGAGTCATTATAGAGTTTTTCTCCGGAAGAAATAAGGATTTCTGCAGTATCCTAAAATACTAAGGCCGCTTCTATTTTGAGACCAATCTCGCAGGCACATCCGCTCATTTAGTACGAGTTTGAGCCCATCAAAAAACAGGAGATGACCTGAACTCCGGCGAGCCCGGGGTTTCCTGCTGCTTTCTTGGTTCTGAGGGGTGGGCAGTAAGGAGGAGGGGAGTCAGCGGGCTCAGAAGAGGGCGAGGGGCCCGCAGCGGCGAGACCTGATCCCGGGGAAGGGGTGTGTGTTGGGGGGCGGCGGGGGAAGCAGGGCGTCGCTTCACAGGTTTCCTTTTTTGCTTTTCCCTCCAGGAGCTCGGTGTAGGCCCGGTGGCGCAGACGCGGTTGCAATGGAGCCGAGGGCCTGGAAGAGCAGGGGGCGCGCGCGAAGTTGCAATTTAGAACCAAGCCGCGGGCCTTTCGGGGACACAGAAGAGCGCGCGGCGGGGCTAGGAGTCCGCAGGAAAACCCTGATCCCGGGCCTCGTCTCCGCCCCGGCCATGAAATGCTGCAGATGCGGGTCGTGGGCGCCTCGGGACACCCGGAGGGCCCGCGTTCCGCCTAGTCTGCACCCCGCGCCCACTCCCCACCCCCCCAGGGACGTGCTTATCTGGGGGCGAGAGGCAGGGGTGAGGCCTAAAGACGTCGCCTTTAGAACCTTGAGTTTGAACTTAGGCGCTGCTGTTGAAATGTTTGCAGTCAAATTGGAATTAGAAGTGACACTAGAAAAGAGAAGAAAAGGGGCTTTATGGCCGTCCCCACACACTCGCGCTGGTGACTGTCCGTGGGGGCTCTGAAGGCCGCGTCCTTCCAGCCGAGTCTCGCCATAGTCCCCGGCCCCACCTCCACTGCGGCACTTCAAGGAGGGTCCAACACCCCATGCGGCCTTATACCTGTCACTCCTTTGCCTCTGTCTAGAAACCGGACTGGTCTTCCTGGATCTGTTGCCCCACATGCCCCTGTCCTCAGGCGATTCAACAACTCCATTCCATCTCTGGAAATAACACCTCTGTCCTTGCAGCAAGGAGCAAGGCACGAAAACCCTTTAGTAAAAGAGCGACCTAGGGAGGGGGAGAGAAAGACAGAGAGCCGATGGAGGCATGGGCAGGGGACAGGCAGGAGGGGATGTCCCACTGCTGCATGGCCGGAAGTGATTGATCAGTGATTGATTACTTTCCAGGAGAAAGTCAAAAGCTTAAAATGACAGCATCTGTAACAAGAGGCTAGAAACCACTAGAAATAAATTTAATTAGCCCCAATCTTGAATTTGACCCAGGCATGGCAAGTTCAGTTGCCCTTCTGGGTTGATTTGGTAAGACCTCTTAGTGCTGAAGTGAAATAAAAAAAAATGTCACAGAAGCTTTAATGCAACTGTATTAAAAGTTTTTTGCGGGGAGGGAGACATGCCTCAGAAGCACAGAAGATCAATTAGGAGATGCTTATTAGGGCAATCGAAAACAAAAGATTTCGTGGTTTCATTATTGTTATTATTTTATTTTCTTCCTGAAAATGTGCAAGAAGAGCTCATCTGGGTGGCCTGTGGTTTGTTTGGGAGAGGGGTGGGGAAATCCATTCTGACTGTAATTTAAAAGAGAAGGAATTCTTAAAACAGAGATGTTGATGTTGCAGAAAACCCCCACTACACCCACCCTGCGCTCTAAAGACCCAAAGCACGAATGGAAGGCGTCGGCCTCCACTGCAGCTTCTTTTGCGACCAGGCCCAAGGGGTTCCTGGGGAAGCAGTCACTGAATTGAAAGTAGTATTTAACCCCAAGGAAATGTGCTCTTGTGGGCACTTGCAAAACAATGGACCCCACGTGATCTGGGGTTGTGGTGGAGCTGGGAGGGCGACATTTCCTACGAGGTGCAGCGGCGGAGGGGACGCGCGTGCCGCTTTCCCGGGTTTCGGACGGCGGCCTATTTGGTTGTCGTCTGAGGCTCGGGGGAGGGTTTGGCTGCGTCCAAGGGAGACGTTCGGAGACATCCATCTTATTTTGTTTGAAAAGTTGCTCGTCCAAGTTGTCACTGGGTGACAGCTTGGACTAAAGCTAATTTGCGAACCGCCCCTCCTCTCTTCGCTGAGGATCTCGGAGGCAGCGCCGCGGACGCGGTGCTAAATTGGGCGGGGACTTCGGACCCCAGCTTTCTGGAGCCAGAGCTCAGAGCTGAGCAGCTTGGCAGCGGGAGCCCACGAAGGATGAGGACACCGACTTTCGGGATAAAAGCCGAGTGAAGAAAAATCAGGCCCGAGTGAGGTCAGGAGGAGGGAATCCAGGGGGCCGCCCCCGTGTTCCAGGAGGCGGGCTTTGCACCGGTGAAAATACACAGAAGCACCCGCTTCTCTGGGCAAGCGCTGGCGCTGGACCAACTCTCTACGTCCGATGTCGGTGTGGAGCTGCACAAGTTAGGGGAGGGTCAGAATTCCCTGGAGCCGCCGCCCGGGCCCCTGCGCAGGGGACCCCGCTCAGCCCACGCGGCAGCAGCAAACACTTTGGCGTGGCCGGGGCGTGGCCGAGGAGGTGGGCCACGCCCCTCTTTCCCAATTCCCCTCTACTCCCCGCTCCCATTGGTCACGAGGATGGCCAATGAGCACTCGGATCGAGGTCCTACCCTGGGTCTGACTCCGAAGCTCCTGCCAAAAGTTTGGGAGTTTTTAGAGAGGAGTTTTTTTTTTTTTTTTTCCCTCCTATTACTTTTTTTTTTTTTTTAAACTAACGGATTATTATTGTTGTTGTTTTAAATTTAGCTCTTAGGGCTTAGCTGTTTGGGTTTTCTTTTGGTGCCCAGCCCCTGTCTCCCCGGCTTCCCTGGCGTGTGCGGAGCCGCGGCCCCCGCCCGCCCAGCAGCTCCAGCGCCCCTCGCTCGCCTCCAGCCCGCGGGGAGCGCGGGCGCCGCGCCGCCTTTAAAGTGAGGCCAGGGGCCGAGGCTGTGCCCGGCCGGGATCCGGGCCTCGCCTCTTCCCTCGGTGGCGCTAGGGCTCCCTGGCCTGTCTTCAGTGCGGACGGAGAAGCGAAAGCGGATCGTCCTCGGCTGGGCTGCCGCTGCCTCCGGGACTCAGCGCGCTCCTCCCCGCGCACCCACCCACCCATTGGGCCGGGCCCGGCCGGGCCGCGGCGGCAGCTCGGCTCACCCAGCCAGAATGTTCGCCGCCGGGCTGGCTCCCTTCTACGCCTCCAACTTCAGCCTCTGGTCGGCCGCTTACTGCTCCTCGGCGGGTCCGGGCGGCTGCTCCTTCCCCTTGGACCCCGCCGCGGTCAAGAAACCCTCCTTCTGCATCGCAGACATCCTGCACGCCGGCGTGGGGGAGCCGGGGGCGACCGCCGAGGGTCTGGCGGGGGCCTCAGCCGCCGCCCTCACCGCTCACTTGGGCTCGGCTCACCCGCACGCCTCTTTCCAAGCTGCCGCCAGATCCCCGCTTCGACCCACCCCGGTGGTGGCGCCCTCCGAAGTCCCGGCTGGCTTCCCGCAGCGGCTGTCTCCGCTCTCAGCCGCCTACCACCACCATCACCCACAGCCACAGCAGCCGCAACAGCCTCCGCAGCAGCCACAGCCTCCGCCTGCGCCCCGGGCTGGCGCCTTGCAGCCCCCTGTCTCCGGGGCGCGGGTGGTCCCGAACCCCTCGCATAGCAGCTCGGCCCCGGCCCCCTCTAGCAAGGACCTCAAATTTGGAATTGACCGCATTTTGTCTGCAGAATTTGACCCCAAAGTCAAGGAAGGCAACACGCTGAGAGGTAGGTCTTGGGCGAGAGGAGGCTGCAGGCCTCTGGCCACGGCCCTGGCGCACTCCCTGGTCCCAGGGCCATTTGGGATGCCTTTGAGTATTTGCACAATTAAGGACAAACCGGTAAAATGAGGGAGAAGAGAGTGAATTATAAGAAGACTGTGAAACGTTAGGTTTAAAACTCACCTGCTCTGCGTTTAAAAAAAAAAAAAAAAGATTCCAGGGATGCTTGAAAAACACACGTCACAGAATCATTATTCATAAAAATCGTTGGTGTAAATATTTGCTGAAATGACTATCATCTGTCTCTTGAATCATGTATCTAGAGGGAGAACTATATTAATTTGACAGGGAAAGCCCTTTTGGGGAACACTTTCCCTTCCATTTTTCTGATTTCTAGTGAAATTCCACTCAAGGAATGTAGGTAAACAAAATAGACCCCGGGCTCCCAAGAGAAAGCTGAGTTGGGGCTCCTTCACTGGGGAGAGGGTAGGTCTGTGGAATTCTAGCCAAGCACCTGGAAGTGACTTCCTTTTGGCCATTTTATATAAAGCCCTTCCTTGCTGTATGTGTAGACGTGGACCTGTGGGCTACACGCACAGGAACATTTTGCGCATCGCCCCTTGGCCACTGTCGGGAGAGTGGGATTTTGGCGCGGAGACAAGTGTCTCTCGTGACTTCGCTCCAGGAAAACCGAATCGAGGGGGAGGGGAGGAACAACTCAGTCCGAGAGAGTGTGGCTTTGCCCGAGGTGTAACCAGCTCTTTTCTCTCGCCTCCAGACCTCACGTCCCTGCTAACCAGCGGGCGGCCCGCAGGGGTGCACCTCCCCGGCCTGCAGCCCTCCGCCGGCCAGTTCTTCGCGTCTCTAGATCCCATTAACGAGGCTTCTGCCATCCTGAGCCCCTTAAGTTCGAACCCGAGGAATTCAGTTCAGCATCAGTTTCAAGACACGTTTCCAGGTACGGAAACCCTCCCGAGCGACGGCCTAACGGGGCAGGTCGACTGGCCCCAAACTGAGGACGGCTCACGTGGCCACCGCGGTGCGGCAATCCCGGAGTTGGTGAAGGAGGCTACCAAGTCCGGAGACAGAAACCGAAAGAGTTCTCAGATAGCTAGCTCACTCTTTTGTCGGCTCCCGGGGGGCGGGGGTGGGAGCGGTGGGGGACCTGGGGGTGCCGAGAAAGTGTGTGCGTGGGCGGGCGGGGCGAGGTGGGGTGAAGGGGCTTTCCCTAGTCTTTTCTCCGGAGAGTGGCTTGAAAATGCAGCAAGAGGTGTTGCCTTTTTAACACAACACAGAGTTAGGAATGACCTCAAACACTTTGCCCAAGGGGGTTCCGTTTGCTCGCACGTTTGCAAGAACGTGTTCATACACACACGTACACACACGAGAGTCAAAGCTGTCATCTCTCCATCCTTCAGGCCCAAGGGACAGTGTCGCCTACTTTTCGCATGCCCCAAAGGCCACGCGTTAGGTTTATGTTTTTTCTTTGGAATTAATCGACGAAGCGCGGGACTTCTCCACGCCACCCTCGCTTTAGGCCTTAAGCCTGAAGTCTTAAGAGCTGTAGGATTCCTCGGTAGGGAGGCCATTCCGCGTCTGCGTGAAGGACTTTCTGAATGGGGGCTCGACTGTTTAACGCAAAACACTTAGAAGCAGCACGGTGAGTCCCGGGCGCGCAGCCCGCGGACCGGGGGGCACTGACTCGGCCCTCCTGTCTTTCTCTCGCTCCCGCTCCCGCCCGGTGGCAGGTCCCTACGCCGTGCTCACGAAGGACACCATGCCACAGACCTACAAGAGGAAGCGCTCCTGGTCGCGGGCGGTCTTCTCCAACCTGCAGAGGAAAGGCCTGGAGAAAAGGTTTGAGATTCAGAAGTACGTGACCAAGCCCGACCGAAAGCAACTGGCCGCGATGCTAGGCCTCACGGACGCGCAGGTAAGCCGGCTCTGGCTCCCGCGCGCAGCTCCCTCGCCGGGTGGGGGGCAGCAGCGCGGCCTAGCCCCAGGCCGCCCTCCACCCCGGCCCACTCGGCCTTTGCCACGGAGACGCAAGGTCTTGAATTTCAAGAGACAATGTAGGCGTCGAAACTTGAGTGGGGGGGGGATGGGGGGGGAGAGAAGGACGGAAAGAATAGCCCATCCCCAAAGATGTATGTCAACAAGCACTGCATGTTTATTTTGGCCAACAGGCGAAAGAACCGCAGAGAAAGCAAATAGGCCGCAGGAGATAATAATTATGTACTCGACTGTAGTGCAGTTCGCTGTAGGAGGCAGTTTATTTCAGAAGAGATAAAAATCCAAAGTCAAGAGATTGTTGTTGGGTTTTTTTTCCCCCCCTCCTCCCGTCCTTCCTCCCTCCTCCTCCTTCTGCCGCTGGATTGTGAAATCCCCATTTGTGAGGAAGTGAAAACATCATTTCAAACGGAATGACTTAGCCCCAGCAGGGCGAGGAGTGCACTCCTCAGCAGCCAGTCAGTCCGATTTTCTAACGGCAGAAGCTCCTAAGAAAATCTCTGGTGGGGGGGGGGGGGGGGGGGAGTGAGAGAGAGAAAGGAAAAAAGATTTTCTTAGAATACCCAAGAGCATTTCAGCAGGTTCTGCCTACTTGGGATTTTTTGTTTTTCCAAGACAATGGCGAATCTATCGTGTTTGAATTCAATTTCTGAGTCCAATTTTTTTTTTCTTTTCTCCAATTCAAGAACTGGACTTTTTGGGGGGTTTTGGAAATAGAAGAGTTACGGTTCTTCCATACCCCACAGCAGCGGGGCCTTTGCTCCCTGGGTGCTCAATGTTCTGAGTAGGGCAGAAGTCAAAGGCAGGCACCTTTTCATAGCTCCTTTAGGGCCCCCCTCACCCCCCCTTTTCTTTCTGTCCTCCATTACACAGCTCCCCTCCCCAACACACTGGAAGAGCCCAGCCGTTTTCCACCAGCTGTGGATGTTATTTTTAAAAGGGAAGCTGGAACTTGTGTGAACAGCATTGGGTCCCCCAGGGGATTGTATATATTTATATAGATTCTCCACCCCATCCCTACCCCCTTCCTCCACTTTGCACAGGTTTAATTCCAGCATTTTCTAAGCCTGCAGAAGGATTAGTTTATCCCGGGCAGGGGCAGAGTCCTTATCAGCTTCTGAGTACACACATGCCAAGGAAATGCTCTTCAGCTGAAGGTCCAGCAGTGCCCCCACCCCACTGGGATTAACTCTTTGAACCCTCTTTCCCCTCTGTGCTTCCCACGGTTTCTCCTTAAGAAGAACTGCTTTTGTCGAAACTTGCCTTGGGTGGTGGCAGTCGAGGAGAGGAGCAGCTTAGCAGGAATTCTTAACATTGGTTCACCAAACCCTTGAAATCCTGGGTATATTTTTTCTGGGCCAGGGGTCCATAATTTAATCAGATTCTTGGAGAGTCCTGGCTCAAGTGGGGTTAAGAAGCATTGATTTAGAGCAGAAATCGCCCTTAGTTTGAGGCCGAGGTGCAGGACTCCGCCTTTCAACAAGCATCCAGGTCATTTCAGGATCAGGTCTGGAGGGCCACATTTTGAGAAACAGTCCTCGCGGGTTCCGTAGGCGAGCGTCCCCGGCGATGTCTTTGTTTCCCTGGGCTGCCCCTCGGCTCCTGAGCCGAGCCCAGTGCCCGGTCCGTGGTAGAGGCGCGGGGGGCCGGGGCTCCAGGCTGCACGCGAGTCGAGCGCCGAGAGCCCACGTCTCATCTCGGTGTCCCTTCTTGTCTCCCCACGTGCTGCGGCGCAGGTGAAGGTGTGGTTCCAGAACCGGCGGATGAAGTGGCGGCACTCCAAGGAGGCCCAGGCCCAGAAGGACAAGGACAAGGAGGCGGGCGAGAAGTCGTCGGGCGGAGGTGCGGCTGCCGACGGCGAGCAGGAGGAGCGGAGCCTCAGCCGCTCGGAGGGCGAGGCCGAGAGCGAGAGCAGCGACTCCGAGTCTCTGGACATGGCCCCCAGCGACACGGAGCGGACTGAGGGGGCCGAGCGGTCTCTGCACCAGACCACGGTCATCAAGGCCTCGGCCGCGGGCGCCCTCCTCCCGGCCAGCGGCGGCGGGAGCGCGGGAAGCGGCGGCGGCGGCAGTTTCAGCTTCGCCAGCCTCGGCGGCGGCGGCGGCGGCGCGGGGAGTGGGGGCGGCGGCGCCTCGGAGCTGCTGCCGGCGCCCCAGCCCACCCTCAGCGGCGCTCCGCAGAGCCCCGAGCCCGCCCAGGCACCGCTGGGCGCCCTGTAGACTGCATGAGGCCGGGGCCCCGGGGCCCGCGTGCCGCCCCCAGCCTCCCAGGGTGGGCTGGATTTTGCGCCTGCTTTGTGTTGGCAGTGGGGCCGGGGCCCGAGACGCCGCGGCGGCCTTGCCCACGGTCCCACCTGCCCGTCGCTGCCGCGCTGGTGCCCAGAGCCCGGGGCGGGGGGCGAGCTCAGTGCCCCCGCCCGAGGACCCCGCGCCGGCCAAACACTTCTCCCGGGCCGCGAGCAGTTCACACTGTGAAGTGTTGGACGCAACAGTTGCTCCCCGCACTCGGGGTCGTGGCGCAAAGACAAGCTGCACTTAGGACGCCACAAACTTGTAAATAAAATGTTTACTACGGTTTGTAAAGGCTGCTTGGCTAGCTGGGGCGGTGTGGTCGTTAAGATCGGGGATCTCCCACCCGGACCTCAGCCTCGGGGCACTGTAGGTCACAGCAGCTGGAGGTGGGGGACAAGTGCTTTTGGAGGGGGGAGCGCTGCAATCTCGGAGCCTCCTTGCTGCAGGGACTGGCGTCCGGCTTAGAGCTCAGAGGCCTCCTTGGCCATAGCCTGCGCTCCCCCACCACTGAACTGGTGCTCCACGACTCTGAGTGTGGCCAGAGGGCCATGGTGGCCACAGAATCTGTTAGCCCCTGGGGCAGAAGGCCTCTCCACCCTGAGTCAGGACACTGTGAGTGGGCCCGTGGCCTTTTCTTTGCTGGCGAGTATCCAGAGTTGGAGTGGACAAGATGGTGATGCCGTGGGTGAATTTAGCCATAGTCGGTACTTACAAGGTGGGCACTCCAAGTCTGTAGTGGAGCTTTGCGGCAATTCTAACACAAGCCGCCCCTTGCTCCAGGATGGCTAAAGGGAGGAGGTAGCATTCTGGCGGAAAAGATAGCCAAATCACAGCTAAGGGTTGAAAAGGCTGAGCCTGAGAAAGTTTTAAAGGTGCCCAAACAACCACGGAGCAGGGAGGTGACTTGTTCAAGGTCACACCCAGGCAATAGCCCAAACCAGAGGTCAGACCTCCTGACTCTCATTTGGCCAGTGATGGGTCTACAAAACTGCATCTCAACCCCATCCACGCACACATAATCTTCCTTGCAGTTAGGCCCTGCAGGCACCCAGTGAGTCCCTCTGCAGCCCCCCACCTGCAAGTTGAGAGGCTGCAGCTGAAACACCTGTTTTGCCTCCACGCTGCAACTGGGATGGACCTTTAAAGTTTTTTGTTTTGTTTTGTTTTGGTTTTGTTTTTGAAAGGCTGAAGAGTCAAACCTCTCTCCAAGACCTTGGCTCTCCTTTCCTCAAAATGAAATGTCCAGAGTTTGTATATAAATCTCTTTTGGGAGATTCAAAAACAGACTGCTGACAAACCTGACCATGCGGGGCTGTTTGGCACTGAACTCTGGCCAGGGCACGAAGCTTCTTACAGGCCCACCACCCATGTCAAGAATAGGATGCTCTGTAGAGAGTGGTGCTCCCCCAGAGATGCTCAGGTCAGCTAGCCCAGGACACATCCCAGTGCCCTGGCTGGAGTGAGGGGGCTCCGAGCAGCTCCCTGATCTGGCTTAGCATCTTCCCCATTTTGACTCATTGACTTGAGCACATTAAAAGACCACCGTTTTAGAGTGGGGACCCCAGATTTAGCCTTTGCTGGCCTAGCGCAGCACAGGGGTGCAAAGCTGACCATTCCCTGCCCCAGTCAACCTCCCAGCCTCCAAAAGGAGCTGAACTCCTAGAGGAATGTGCATAGTGGGGAGGGGAGTGGGAGCGACCAGGGTGGTCCAGTGCAGGAATGAGAAGAGAGAGGTAGAGGGCCCTAGGAGGGACCTCAAGTTTAATGGGAATGTGAGCCAGCCATTATCTTTAAATGTGCCCAGAGTTTCCTGGCACAGCAGCCTCCCCACCTGCTTGGGTTCTAGCCCTGGGTGGGAGTGATTCCCCCACCATTCCGCAGGCTCTGCTGCCCAAATGGCAGGATTCTCCCTGTACCTCAGTTTTGCCTTCACTATCGAGTTTAGTTTCCTCTGACCCCTGAAATATTGAAATTCTGTAACTGGGACATCCCAAGGACATGGAATTTTGAGGCACTTAAATCCGGTGCTGGCGTTCAGGAGCATAATGTGGCAGCATATATATCTAGTAGAGGAGCTCAGCTGGGGAGGAGTTGGTGCTTTAGGCTCGCAGCTACTCTGCCTCTCATAAGGCTCTCGAGGTGCCCGCTGCCCCAGTCCCCCCTCGCATTTCTCTTCCTGGGGCCCGGGTTTAAAAAGTAAAGGAAATAATCACCCAGGGACCGTAATGATACGATTTTAGGTACAGTTCGGCCTTATCAAGGCCAGGATCCACTAGACCAGAGGGCGCAGCAAAGCTGGGGTACCGGGAGGGAAATGAGCTGGGCAGCGGGCACCTGGGGGTGGCACTGGGGCTGCTTCTGGAGGGTTCGCAGGAGGCGCCCCTTCCTCCAACACCCTCCACCTCTTCTTCTTGAACATTTCCCCCGTGAAACTCTAGCCTGGGCGGTGGAGTTCTTCCACGTTTTCATCAAGAACGGGGTATCTCAAGTCCAGGAGAAGTTTAAAGTTCATTTGGAAGCGGAGCAGTCGCAGGACGAAGAGTCCTCTCTAGGCCGGCCTGGTGGCGGGGAGCAAAAACCACATTTCGGGCCGGGTCGACTCATCCTGGGGCCGCTCGCTTGGCCCAGGGATCGGGAATTTTCCCGGTGGCGCTCGATGCTTGCAAGAGCGGCCAGGGAAGCTAGAAATTCTTGAACGAAGACCGAGATTTCTAAGGCGCCCAAGAGAAGGCCGAGCGCGCTAGATCCGCACACGCCAGGCCCGCCGAGGCCCTCCGGGCTGGGGCTTGGAGGCGGCGGCGGATGCGCGCGGGCCCCAGAGCCGAGCCGAGCCGCCACCCCCGCTTCCAGCCGCGTGCGGCCCAAGACTCGCCCTTCCCGAAAAGCAGCGAGAACTCTGCCAGCCGCAGCGGTCCCCGCGGCGCCGAGCCCTCGGAGCTAGGTTACCGGCGTGCGGAGGGGTGGCGGCCGCGGGTCTCGCTGGGACTGGAGGGGCGCTAATACCCCCTCGGGGGCACGTGCGCGCACACCACAATTACACGCGTAGGTCACACATCCACATGCCCACAGAGGCGCACAGCAACGCAGACCCAGACGCACACAGGGGAGCCCAGGTACTGGCCATTTCAGCCTCTTCTGAGGAAAACCACACAAATAACGTTCTCTCTTCCCCAGACGGCAAAGCCGAGTGAGGAGCCTCACGCCGCTTTCTTCTGCCACGGTGGGTGGGTGGGGCGCTGGTCTGAAACAAAAGTTTCCTTGCGCTAAGCCTCGCCGGCCAAAGCACTGAAAGCCGGCGTCGCTCCATTCGCCTGCCGCAGTCCAGAGCGGGCGGGGACCCGGAGGCCGGGAGTTGCTGGGAGCGCGTGGCCGTCGCTGCCCTGCCCCCCCGCCCCCAACCTGGGGCCAAAGCTGTCCGGCCCCGTGGCACTTCAAGGCGAAGTCTTGTCTCCAATGGAGGCTCTGGCCCGCAGACCAGCCAAGGAGATCACCTTCTGTTCTCACCCCACTACCCCGCAAGGATTCGTGGGTACCGTGTGTGTGTTGGGGGGGCTTGCTCGGACTCCGGTTATCATCAATCCCTCTCACTCCTTCCGCACCTCAGAGAGGACCAGTGGCTTTGGGATCTTTCCTGTGGCTGCTCCCTCTAGCTGGGGACTGAAGTGGGGTGTTGGCGGGGGTTCTGGTTTGAGGCCAGCGCCGAGCAGGTGAGGTCTGAGTGCCCAGCTCGCTGATCCCTCCTGTTCTAGGTACTGGAAGTCAACCTAACTGGAAGGTGACCCCAGATTTCCTTGCGGTCGGTCGCAGTCTCACGGAACTTAAGGGTCCCCAGGGCAGGGCAGGAACCAGAACCTGCGGGGGGGGGGAGGGTATTATGGGGCCGTTTCAGACTTGAGCTTTAACCCTTGTGGCTTTAACCTATTGAGTTTGAATCTATCCCCGCATCACACCCCGCTTCCCCTCAAGCCCGTGCCGACCTCAAACAGACCCCCGGTATGCGGGGCGGGGTGGTGGTGGTCGTGCTGGGGCGGCTCTGGAGCAAGAAATGGGAAGAGAGGTGGGAGGCTGAGGGCGATGCACCCTCCTCCCAGTTGCCCGCGGTTCTCCTCCACCTTCGTCCTCCTTTGAGAAGGAAGAGCTGGTTGAAGGACTGAGAACTCGGCCCTCCCCATAGGGCGCGGTGACACTACTTTAAAGAGGGTGGAGAGGACCCTAAACACGCAGGGCCCTCGCATTCCCCCCTTCTTTAGTCTTTGGGGAGGAGGCTGCACACTCCATGATCTTTGTGAAGACCCAACTATTGGGTTTCGGAGGACTTTAACTGCAGGTATTCGGGCTAGGGGAGATACAGCCCGTCTTAATTGTGCTCGCGCACGCATCTGGCTCACCGTCTTCCCTTTGAGGTTGTGAGGGGATTGGCTTGGTCCTAAAGACCAATGAACGGCCTTTTCCGCCAGTGCTCCCCACGCATGCGGGTATTAAAACTTGCATCGGGCACCACCCCTGTAGCCGCTCTTTGGACTTCCGGACTGCTACCCAGGGCGGGGTGCACTTTCTAGCTTATTCCCTCCCCTTCCCCCACCCAGGTTCTAACAGGCACAGGCTTTGCGCCTCTGACAGGTGAGCTCAGAGAATTGCTGGCCCTTGGGTCCCTTAGATGTTCTGCCTTCTGTCATTTTATGAACAAGCATAGATGCCCTCACAGATGTGATTACTTCCGACTTCCTCATTTTAAGGATGGGGTAACAGAGGCTGGGTTCTTCACACTTGCCAACGTCCCCTGGAGAGTGATGCCAGGACTCAGATAAGGCTGTGGGGTTAGTGCTTCCTGAGTTGCAAAAGGAGAGGGGTCCTCTGGGACACACTTGACCAACCAGATTCTGATCTGGATTGTTACAACTCAATGGCTTTTTAGAAGGGGCGTAAGAGGCGCTGAGACGTGTGTGGGGGGGGGTGCGGGGGGACTGGGAGCTCCAGTTGGCCCACTCGCTCTAGGAGTCTCAGACCTGGGCCTCTCCCTGATTGATATCCCATCCTTCAGCTTGTGCCACTATTAGTTTTGCTAATATGTCTAAGGTCGGGACCACAGCCTGCTCATGGGAGAAGGCATCATCCTTGGTGTTTTTCCAATCCCGTCAGCGGTTGCTGACACGTGGAATTCTGGGCAACACAAAGGGTTCGAGGCCTTATCATTTTTGTCGGGCATCTGCTGCGCCAGCTCCTTCTCTCTCCTCCTGCCCTTGGACCTGGTCCCATCCGGCAGATACTGAGGCTCCCCTTCGTGCACTGTCCTCCGTGGGTGACAGACCTGGAATAGAAGGCCATGGAGGTGACAGCAGCTACATCACCTGACCCATGCCCAGAGCTCAAGGCTTTGGTGGCTCCAGTGACTCTGGGGGCTGGGTATGAGAAGAAGCCGGCAGGTAGAGCTTGGAGTTGAGGGCCTCAGGAGCATGGCTGACCTCAACGCAAAGGAGCCCAAGAAACATCCATTGATTCACCAATTACTAAATGTGAGACCTTGGGAAATATAACCATTTGGCTTCAGTTTCTTAATCTCTACAATAGGAAATAATCAAAGTCACCTAACTTTGATTTTTAGAAACTGCTGTGAGAATTAATTGCATTATGAAGTGTGAAATGAGAAAGTGGGTGGCATACAATCAGCACCATACACTTACTATTCCTCCTCTCTTCATTTATTAATTGCGGTATTTATTACCTTATTAGTACTTACACAGTTGAAAAAAGTGCCAGAAAATCCTTACTCTCCCAGAAATTAAGTCCTTAGATGGAGGCTCATTAGAATTCAGGGCAGTCACAATGTCCCCCAGAGAAACCTTTTAAAGAGTAGACCGGAGTGTTTGGATAGCGGTGTCCACAGAGGTTGAGCTCAGACCCACTGAGTCCATGAGAAGCCCAGTGGCACTCCTTCCTCTCTGTCCTCTAGGCACTGCACCTAGCACTCTGTGCACACAGCAGGTGTTCAGACAATGCTTGTAGATAAGGTTGGGAGTTTTCCTTGGGACTTGGAAGGCGGAGGAGCTAGAGTTTTCTGATACTATCGATTTGAGGGAAACTTAAGCAAGTATCTGGGGTCCAAGGAGGGAAAAATATGTGCCCGCTGGTGAGATCACGTCAGGACAAATGGCATTTGGGGAGTTTTATTAAGTTCATAACTAATCGCATAGAGGGAGAGACTTCAAAACGGAAACAGGATATCACCTGTCCATTTAGCTGGGAAAAGGCACCCTCTGCTTCTTGAGGGCAGGGTTGGGCTCTGCTTCACGGGGGAGTAATTCTAGCACCTAGCACAGCGCTTGGTACAGGGAAGACGCCTCAAGAAGTGTTTATTGAATAAATGAGTGACACATTATTGTGGTCCTTGTGGTTATTTATAGTCCCAGTGAATCTTCAGGAACAATGTGATACGGTGGTTAGCATTGTAAACACGGCAAGAAGCTGAGCAACAAGGCACGGGAGCTACTGAGTGGTGACCCCGGGAGGAGCAGACTTGGAAGTCCCAAATCATCTGGATGAGGATACACAAGGGTCCCCGATACTAAGTCCATTGCTCAGCAAGAAAATGAGTTCCCAAGCAGCGCTCCATACAGACGACGGCCGCACTCGTTCCCACACGTTCAACTGTATGTAGACCGTCGCGCGCAGACTGGCATCGCTGGCCTCATTTTGTGTATGGAGTGACTCGTCCACAGTCATCTCGCTAGCAGTCAACGTAAGGACCAGGGCGGAAGGCAGAAACTTTGTGTGCTTCCCGGGGTGGCCGCCTCCGGGCGTGAACATCAGCGCAAGTGTCTCTCCGCACAGCGAAGCGCGGGGGAGCTTGCTGCAGTGAATGTGCATCTTCCCCGCTCCCTCTGCTGCACGAAAGCCTCGGTTAGTTTCCCGGAGTTCCGGAGCTGCCCTCACCCCCTACTCGCCTCTGGCGATTTCAGGGTCCGCAAATTTCAGCCTCGCTTCGATTTGTCAGGGCTGTTTATTTTTGTTTGTCGGAATGGGGTAAAGAGTGCACCCCGCACATTCCAGCACGCGATGCGAGCTCAAGAAATGAGCCAACAAACGAACGAATGAATTTATAACTGAATAGGATTCCTTAACTCGCAATCCCCACAGGCATCGGTTAATCATCTGGCCATTTTCTGGATCCTTCTATGGAGAGAATCACAGGCCTCGCATGCCCTTCAAAGAAGTGTCCCAAGATTCGGTGCGGCCCGGCTCTCCCCGCTCCCTGCGCAGACCGCGCTTGAAGCCTCAAGCTTTTTGGGGGGGAGCCTGCTCCGCGCCCCGTTCACCACTCGTTTGGGTGGTGAACAGTCCTAAGTCCTCTCTCTTCTCAGATCCCCAACCCGCCGGCTCAGCGCCCAGTCCAAGGTCAGCGAGGGCCCTCAGGCCGCGACCTGGCTGGGGTTGGTCCGACATCAGCCCCGCACGGGTGGGCAGCGCCCAGAAAATCGTCCCTTAAGGCTGCCTTGGATCCTCTGCAGCGACCTAAGCCAAATCCCTTTGTTCTCATGGCCCGCAAGTTCCCTACCTCCTCTATTGACTTCTCTCCCGGAGAGCACAGTTTTGTGGTTGAACAAATGGGCAAAAAAACTAGAAAAGAGTCAAACTAAAGACTTTTCTGTGGCACACAATTTTAAAATCGAATGTCGACTGTAATGTAAATGTTCCCACTTCCTTCGCTCTCCATTCTCCCTAGTCCTCCTCCTCGCTTTGGGCATCCCTACCCCTTCCCATTTTTGTTTGTTTGTTTGTTTCCTCCTTTCCACTCCCTGTGCCGGGCTCTTCCTTTCATCCTGCGCTGGTGCAAGCTTCCACTTAGAATTTTAAGAGGAGCTGGGCCACGCTAGCTGGGTTCCGGGGCAATCAGGGCAGGCGATGTGGATGTGGTGCCGGTAAGGTGTGTGACGTTAGCTATCCGGCAGCCAGGCTGCTCCAGAGACAGTGGACTCCAGCCTCCTCCATGACCCAAAATGAAATGAAAGGCAGTTTTGTTTTTTTATTATTAAAAAAACGAATGGGCCCGTAAGATTAAAAAAGAAAGAGGCGCAAAGATGCCATCCTCATTCTCATTGTTCAGGAGCCAAGGGAGATGTGTCGGCGCACAGGGGCCACCCAAAGCCTCGGTGTCATCCATCAACACATGCATACACCATTTGAGCGCCTACTACGTGCTGCCGGGTTCTGGGTTAGAGACCATGAGCGGCTCCTGCCGGGAGTTAGAGGGAGGCGCCCTGAGGTGCATGGTCTGAAACAACAGTTTTAGCTACCGGCACCTTTCTTTCTCACTTCTTCCCCACTTCTTTTGGTTTTTCCATTGCAGAGGAATGGTCCTGAGGACACCCATCCTGCCTTCTGAGTCCTCTGCAGCTCTCCCACTATGCCTTCCCATTTTCTTCCCGTCAGTTCGCTCAGCAGCCTGGAGGCAGTTCCATATCCCGGCTACACAGGTTAGGGGAGCGTGTCTGATACAGTGCGCGGTCACTGAGGTCGGCACGGTCTCGGGCACGCTTACCCTGCAAACAGAAGGCGCTCAATGGTTATTAGACTATCACCTCTGTTACCGTCATTACATCGCTAATTTCTTCTGTCCCGGACGCGTCTTTACCTGGAAATCACCCAAGGGAGGGGGGTGTGCAAGTGAAAACGGAGGAAACAGACTCAGTCGTTTCCCACTTTTAAAGCAAGAATTGCAAGTCTTGTATCTCATTTAACCTTCCCAGCAACCCTGGGCAAGAAGATACTATTCTTCCAATCTGACACACTGTCCAGTTTGGGAAACAAAGAGGTTGGGTAATTTGATCCGGGTACTGGCTGTCAAGGGGCGTGGCCAAGCCTCTGACCCCGAAGACCACCAGTTTCTTGTCCCAATCCTGAACTGGTGGGCTTCCCTGACTCTCTCTTCAAAGAAAAAGAAAAGTTCAAAGTTCAAAGAAAAGCTCTGCTCTCTTTTTTACTGAATTACTCCATTCATTATTTCAGATATCCACTTTACGTTGTGCGAGTGGACACCACCCCAGAGAAATCCATTAAGAGTCGTGTGGCTGCACCACAACCCCCCCCACCCCCCCACGTCCCGGCCCCAGGGAAAGCGCTTTCCTGGTGGGCCCTGGCTGGTGTACAAGGTTGACAATCGAAGGAGGGGAGAGTTCACTACAAAAGCATCTGTGAGTGAGTGGTGGCCACGAGCACTTACTGTCCCCCTCCACCTCAAGGTGGAAAGAAATGAGTAGTCTAGAAGGCACAGAGGCTTGCTCCTCTGTGCGCCTAGTCACGCCTTTCTCCTTCCACCCTCACCTGGCCTCCCCCAGGCCTCGCCTGCCTCCGGCTCTGCTGCCTCCCTCCGCCTCCTCCTCCTACGCAGCGGCTCGGAGCCTCCGGCGGGCTGTGACCCGAGTCCCCACGCTGCTCTGGTGCCCGTGCCGCGGCGGGACGGAATGCGACCGGCCTGGAACTGAGGCCGGTCCCAGCAGCGCTTTACCGCGGGCCGCAGCTACCAGGGCCGGAGCGATGGGCCCGGCGCCGGGCGGGGCAGGAAATTTATGGTCTGTGTACACTTTCTGGCTCCAGAGCCCCGCGCACCAGAAGGATGGGGCCCCTCGAGCCCCCGAGGCCGCGAGCTGGGGCCGTAGGCGCCGCGGCCAAGTATGGTGCCCACGAGTCTCTCCTTTCTGCCGCGCTCAGGCCATAAACCTCCCCGGGAGGGCGCGGCAGAAAATGAAAGTCCTGGGGGGAGGTGGGTGCCGGCCGAGCCGCCCTGACCCAGCCCCGCAAGCCTAGGACACCGGTTCCGAGGCCTGCGTTCGGTCGCCCTGGGAGGGAGGCGCGTCTATACCGACAGTGTGGCCTTGGTACAGGGGGTAGAGGGTGGGATTCCGGGCCCGGTGTAGGACTGCGTGGCCCCAAGTGCGGACAGGTGACGCGCCCCGGTGTCCCCACCGCGCCGCTTCCTCCCAGCTTCAAGTCGAGGCCTGGGCTCGGTCCTTCTCCCGTGGGCCCAAATTTCCTTCTATTTCTCGAGTCCGCCCGTGGCCGATAAAAGGGCCCATCAAAAAGTCGGGGCAAATTGAGACAGTTGCTTGGGCCTCAGGTACTGGAGGAGGCGCGAAGATGGTCCGGGGCAGGTGGCCAAAGCAGGGCAAGACCAGAGCTTCGAGTGCTCCTACTTCATTCCTACGGGGTTAGCACGAAGCCTGTCCACACTGGCTTTCCGAGGTCCGGCCACACCGGGCACAGGAGCTGTGAGTGAAGCCAGGCAGCCAGAGCAAGACCGGTCCTTTTTTGTTTGTTTGTTTCATGTTTATATTATTTATTTATTTATTTATTTATTTATTTTATTTTATTTTATTTATTTTATTATGTTATGTTAATCACCATACATTAGTAGTGTTCCATGATTCATTGTTTGCATATAACACCCAGTGCTCCATGCAGAACGTGCCCTCTTTAATACCCATCACCAGGTTAACCCATCCCCCCACCCCCCTCCCCTCTAGAACCCCCAGTTTGTTTTTCAGAGTCCATCCTCTCTCATGGTTCATCTCCCCCTCCGATTTTCCCCTCTTCAGGTCCTTTTATTCACGGTGTCACCAGGACCGGTGTCATGGAGTGTGACTGCCTAGCACCTCGAAGGACCGTTTTGCCTAACTCAGTTTAACTAATAATACCGGGCACAACTTTTGATTCACAGGTAGCAGATTGTTGCGTGCCTCTGTGCCAGGCACTGTTGTAAAAACTTTATATCTATTAATTTATTTGCTTTTTACCAAATTCCAGTTAGGTGATGACTTACAGTGTCCCCATTTTACAGATGAATAAACCGTGGCAAAGAAAGGCTAATTAAGTGGCCAAAGGACAGGCAGTTCGTAAGTGGAGTTGGGAATAATTTACATCTCCCTCTCTCCACGGCCTACCTTATCTAAACCAGGGAACTAATGACACCACTACTTATTTTGAATATATTAAGAGCCACGCAGGCGAGGGCGGGCTGAATTCCCACAGAAAGCCCCGGGGGGTCGGTTTACCCACTCTTAGTCCTCTTCGGAAGGGGCTGGGCACTCGTCCCCTCCATGGGAGCCTCGAGCTTTGGAGGTCAGGCGAGCGGGGTGGCCCAGTCCATAAATACGGGCCATTGAGCAATTACCCCCGGGGCGTGTTAATTGCGCTCGGCGGTAGTCATTGTGAGTCTCTTTGACACTGGCTTCTCGTCCTCTTGCTTTCTTTTGATTTACAGTTGGGCGGGGGCTCTCGGGCCCGGAAGCTTTTCGCGAACCCAGGCTTGGCGAAAACGCGTGCTCTGGGATGCACCGGGCCGCTCGGGCTGGCGGCGAGGTGCCTGCACTGTTACTGCTTCTCTCCCGGGACATCTAGTGACGCCTGTGGGTGTCTTCACTTTGCTCGGGGGAGGTGGGAGCTCATCAGGTGTGTCCATCAACGGAGGTGGCGATTTATTTGAAAATAGAAGAGGTAGAAGCAAAAAATGGAGCAGGGTGAATTACGAAAGAACGGAGTGAATAAAGAGGAAGAAGTGGGAGAGAGAAGATGGAGATCACGAAAATGAGTGGAATTTTGAAGCATTTCTCACTTTTTTTTTTTTTAAGGCGGGGGGCGGGGTTGACACAACCGGTTTGGGGCTGGGCCATAAATTAATAGATTTATTCCTCAATCAGGAAAAAGCCATTAAGATATTCTTGGCTTCGTCTGTGGGAAAATAATTTCTTTGATTGAGTTGCCCCAGAAGACCCTCCGAAGCCCTCTCCTCTCCCCCTCCAACGGTCTCCTCTTTCCTGCCTGCCGGAAGGAGGGGAAAAGTGGGAGACCCCAGGGAGAAGAGGCCTTTCCATCTTTTCCAGCATCTTGAATTTCACTTTGTAAGTTTCTTTCTACTTCTTGATTTGATCCCGCTGCCTTGGAGACTTGGAGCCTCTGAGGGAGAATGCTCTCGCAGCAAGCCTCGCCACCATCTCTGCTCTCCTTCCCCCACCGCCCCACCCCGATCTCAGCCTTGGGGGTGATAGGGCGCTTCACCCCTGGCCGGACTGGGTCTGTGAGCGAGAAAACCGAGCTACGGGGGCCCCCAAATGTGAGGAAGGAGCCCCGGGGAGGGGGCATGAAGAATGGTTCCTTCTGAGCAGGAAGGAGCTGTGCGCCTGTCCAGCCCCCCTTAAGACTACCAGTATGGTTCCGGGACCCCTCCTGGTCTCTAGGACTCTTTCAGAGGATCCTTGAAGTCAAAACTATTCTCACAATAAAAGGTTTTTGGCTATTCCACAAGGGTGCAATGGAGTTTCCCAAAGGTCACGTTAGGCGTGGTGATGTCATGGCTCCGAGGCCTATGGAATGTGTGCATATTCTAGTATGTTCCAAAAATATGGTTTGGTTTTCCATGTGTGTCTGTGCCGCATGGTTGTTTACACTTAAATTAATTAGAATGAAGTGAAATATTTCTTTCTTCAGTCACACCAGCCACATGTGGCCAGTGGCTGTCACATTGGACAGTGCCGATGTACAGAGATGTTCTATCATCATGGAAAGTTCTCCTGGACAGTGCTAATTGGAGGTAAATGGAAATGGGCAGAATCACACAAATACATGTCCTTTAGCTACCTCAATACTTTTTAAGATTGTAAAGGAGTTTTGAGGCCAATAATGTTTGAGATTCTCTCCTGAGAGCATCTCCAAGGTTACAGCTCAGACATAGACATTGGAACTAGAGAGGCTAAATTTGTGTCTGGACTCTGCACCAGCTATCTTCATGGTGATGGACCATTTTCTTAACTCTGAGTGTCAATTTCTGCTTTTGCGA
This sequence comes from Neomonachus schauinslandi, assembly GCF_002201575.2. Taxonomy (NCBI): domain Eukaryota; kingdom Metazoa; phylum Chordata; class Mammalia; order Carnivora; family Phocidae; genus Neomonachus; species Neomonachus schauinslandi. The sequence goes on along the minus strand of NC_058408.1, from coordinate 11,235,300 downwards.
AATGCGGCCAATAGTTTCTGCTAATGAACTTTGGAAAGGCAGTATGCCTGGTGGTGGGGAGCTTACACTCAGGTGAAACTGAGTGGGCTTGTATCTCAGCTCAGATAACTCTGGGTTAGTGTTAGAGCTTCTCCAACACTGGCTCAGTTTCCTTATCACTGAATTGAAATAATAATAGTAATGATAGCAATGCTTCCTTTATATGATTATTGTGAGAATTAAATTAGATAGTAAGTGAGCTCTTAGGTACTTAAGTACTGGCACACGGAGACTACTAACTACTATATGCAGGAGATGTTATTATTACTATATATACAAACTGCAAACCTTACTGGGTGACAATAAAATTTAATCCCCCTCCCCTTTCAGATCTATATCTGTATCTATCTGTTTGTCTATAGAATTGTGGGTAAAATACACAAAACACAAAATTTACCGTCTTAACCATTTTAAGTGTACAGTTCCCAAACTCCGGAACTTTTTCATCTTACACTGAATTTCTATATCCATTAAATAATAATATCCATTATTATTTAATGAGTGCTCATCATGCATTTAGGGAGTTAACAATGGCTGGTAGGTTAGGTCACTGGATCTTTGTCATATTTCCAGTAAGTGCCTAAACAGTTGTTACAATAGCAGGTAAAGAAAGATAAGCTCCAGATTAGTCTCTGGTTGCATCCCGAACCCTGCTATTGAGCTATCATGAAAAGAACAAAAAAGCCAAAATATTTAGTAATATTTTTGGTGCAGTGCGGCAGGAGGAGAGAAAAAAATATTCCCTAAAATAATTGTAGTTACTAAAAAGAACTAAATGCTTCCTTTTGGTAAAGTTTCTCTTTCTCCAAGAATTTAGTTTTCTGTCATTTTTAATTGAAAAAAGATAAAATCTTCAGTTGGAAATGTTAGATAAATACAATAGGTATACTATATAGCATGGTTTCAGATGTAAGTAAAAGAATTCAATGTAAGATGGCACATCTAATAAAGGAAATTTATTGCTTCCCATGATTGAAAAAGTATAGTGGTGGAGTGACTTTCAGGCATGGTTTGATCAGGGCTCTGGCTCTGTTTTCTGCAGGCTTCTCACCTCCCTGTATTCACTTCGTGCTCAACCTGGTCTCCCTCCCAGTATCAAGGCCTCCCTCACATCTGTACATGCTAGTATAGAAGACAGTGCCTGATCATAGCTGGAAAGATATTCACTTGGAGATTTTCTCAACTCTTGAGATGATGGCTTTCTTCTTACATCTTTAACACTGTTGCCCTTTTCTACAATTCCCATATTGTGTTCCTATCTTTTTTTTTTTTTAAGATTTTATTTATTTGACAGAGACACAGTGAGAGAGGGAACACAAGCAGGGGGAGTGAGAGAGGGAGAAGCAGGCTTCCCGCTGAGCAGGGACCCCGATGGGGGGCTCGATCCCAGGACCCTGGCAGGGCTGAAGGACCAGGATCCTGCAGGGGAAAGAAAATCTCAGGGACCATGACCTGAGCCGAAGGCAGCAGCTTAATGACTGAGCCACCCAGGGGTCCTATTGTGTTCCTATCTTCCAGATGCTGTGATCTGTCTAATTCATCTTGGATATTTATTAAAATCCAGGTTCTTACTGCTTTTTGACCAGGTTCTGCTTCAGTAGGTCTTGGATGAGGTGATGACTGGATTTTTGCATGTTTAGTAAGGTATCCAGGAGATTCCTACTGTAAGGCTAGTTTAAGAACTAGGAACCTAAAATTGATTATGCCTTTTTTCTTTGCATTGGGTGCTGGGGAGCTCTGCAGGTCAGCTCCCAAGAAGTGTTCAGGGCTGTATGTATGCATGGTGGTATGGATTTTGGATACTAATATTCATCTTTACATCATTTCTTTTATCCTTATTTTCTTTTTCTCCCAAATTTTCTCTTTTTTTTTAAAGATTTTATTTTTATTTTATTTATTTATTTGACAGAGAAAGACACAGAGAGAGAGGGAACACAAACGGGGAGTGGGAGAGGGAGAAGCAGACTCCCTGCCGAGCAGGGAACCCGATGCGGGACTCGATCCCGGGACTCCAGGATCATGACCTGAGCTGAAGGCAGTCGCTTAACCAACTGAGCCACCCAGGCGCCCTCCCAAATTTTCTCTTAAACAAACAAAAAAATATATATATTTTTTGATATTCCATTTAAATTCTTTTTGTTTTAAATTCTTTTTGAATGAAGTAGGATATATCAGATAGGATTCTGGCAGGAAACAAAAGGCACACTCAGCAGGTTTTTGAAGAGACTTTTTTGAGAAGGACTATTCGCTGAGGTATGGACAGGATTCAGGGGACCCACAAGAGACGTAGAGGGACCAGTAAGAGTTGGAGAAACAGTATCATCCCAGCTCTAAGGGGCTGGAGGAATGCATTTGTTTCCTAGGACTACTGTCACAATTTACTACAAACTTCATGACTTAAACATTAGAAATGTATTCTCTTACAGTTCTATAGGCCAGAAGTCCAGAATGAGTTTCCTTGGGCTAATGTCGGATGGGTTGGTAGGGCTGAAGGATCAGGACGCCGCAGGGGAAAGAAAATCTGCTCCTTCCCTCTTTCATCTTCTGGTTGATGCTGGATAACTTGGCTTATGTCTGTGTCACTCTGATCTCTGCTTTTCTGGTCACACAGCCTTTCCTTCTATGTCAGATATCCCTCTGTCTTCCTCTTACAAGCAGACTGTGTTAATCCAGATAACCCTCCATCTCAAGATCCTCAATCACATCAGCAAAACCCCTATTGCTGTAGAAGGTAACCTTCAAAGGTTTAGGGACTGGTTATGGTTGGGGGCCATTATTCAGTCTCCCATACATGGAGCCGTGCTGCTGGAGCCTAGAGCCTGGAGTTGGGGAAGAGAAGGCTCTCAGTTGAGGGTAGAAGGCCTAGCTGTTGATATTATGGCGTCCCCTGTCCCTGTATGGAGGGAGCAGGAGGAAGAAAGACTCTTATCTCTTGGTTCTCCCCCCACGCTCCTGACTCTGATCTCCTGCCAAGGTGTCCCATGAATGAAGTCGACCTCCTGGGAACAGAGCAGAGCGCAACAGAGCCGAGCATGGATGTGGAGAACAGCCAGCATGAAGGTGCCCAGAAATACCGGAGCACTGCTGAGCGGTGGGCACCAGGGCCGTCCTGGACTCTGAGCCGTGTTTCTCAGAGGAGGGCATTATGCTGCAGTTAGGGGCTCCCGTTCCAGTCACACACATGCTCCAGCATTTTCATGGGGTCCTGGGTCTGGGTCCCGCCAGGTAAGAGGAGAGAGTCCGAGAGATTTGAGGCTGAGTTTCAGCCCAGGTTTTGGATTTTAATTTGTAGCCCCAGTGCCCGAGTCTAAGGTGGAAAAGGGCTGTTTGGTTGACATTAAAGGGAAGGGAGCAGTAATGGGATCCCGGGCACTCAGGAAAGCACATTCTGAAATCGTCATAGTCCCCTCTCTTCCGAAGGTTCCAGGCTCAGGCACTTCGGCCGCATATCTTGTCTTCAGGAACCCCATGCTGTTCTGGAGACTTGCAGTGGAACTATGATACCTTGCATACTGTAGCTGGCATCTCCATATGGAAACTTAAAACCCAGCTTGGATCAGCAAGAGGCTGGGGCCAGGCCTGGGTTATGGTGAGCCGGCCCCAGGGGCTGCAGGCCCAGCCATCTGCCTGCTCTGCAGCCCCCAGCCCACGCACCTCTCGGCTCCTCTTTCCATCCACACCTCTCGGTACCCCCTTCCCTTCCTCTGCCGGACCCACCTATGGGCCATGTCAATCCAGCCCTTCTCCTCCACCTCTCTCCCCCATTGAGACCTGAGCCACCCCTCCTGGCACACCGGCTGGGATCAACATCAGGTGTGTTGCGTAGCTCCCATGCACAAATTCCTGTCTTCTCATGATTGCCCTGATTTTTTTTTTTACTGACATTTGAAACTAAAGACAAAACCAGCTGCTTCTTGAGGGGGGGAAAACAAAACATGAAAAGAATCTCCCGTATAACCCGCTGCCCCCCAAAGCCTAAACCAATAAAATGAATCTAACTAATAACTCAATCTCCCTGCCTGGTTCCCCGTGAGTAAAGCTCAGCAGAGGCCCCACAGCAGGGAACCCTCATTGACGAGAAATTTATCATTGGTAATTTTATTAGGTTTAATGTAGCCAACAGGGGCTACTGATAGTTTCAGTATATTTTTTCCTGAGGGATTCCCCCCCCCCAGAAGGACAACTGTTCTGTAGTACTGATATTTGATTGTCTTTATAATTTAGCATAGCTTGGTTTGAATGGCAAACTTTTCAAAATGCTCTCACTAAGAAAAGATGCCAGGGTTTGTGATTTACACAGATTTGCCACTCATATCTTTCTTCTAAAAATTTCTCAGGGCTCAGAAGCATATCTACCACAATTACTATAATAATCCTCTGAAGGAGACACTCATCTGTCATGGTTGAAAGCAATTTCTTTTTAGTGGGAATGCTTTAACATATCTTGTTTGGACAGGAATGGCCATCCATTCGTTGGTAATTTAAGCAAGTGACTGAAAGTCAGACAATTAGGTTAATGAGACAGTTGGCCTTTTGAAGTTGAATGGGATCAGGGATGAGCTCACCACTCCTCTCGAGAAGACGTTGAATCTAATCGGAGTAAAAGGTGGAGGGACAGAGTTCCCTCCTGCAGTTTCGGGGAAAGATCAGGCACACACAGATTTAGTTCCAAGCATGGAAATCAGATGGTGGGCCCCCTAGACTTTCTGGCAACCACCGTGCTATGGAGGAAGAAAGAGCAGCTGCCCCAGCTATTGCTGGGAAAGATGACAGGCCTGGATTAGGCCTTTCATGGAGGCCAGAAACTTGAGGGAGCAGCCCCTGGCCCTGACACACCAGAACCACGGACACATGGAATATGCCCCAAACTGCGGCAGATGGAATTGCTGATAAATGAGTTGAAATGGTAGAGGTCCCTCCAGTGAGAGCTGGTTGGATTTACGGAGAGTGGCTCTATGGAGGGGCAACTTCAGGGCGGCCAGGCTGCCTTTAGATGTTAATCAGAGGCATTCATATATTCTGTCGTTCACCCTTCAAAGGAAGGTGTCAAATGTCTTGATGAAATGCCTCTCCTGCTTACTCAGACATGGGGAATCAGCCACCCTGTTGATAAATGACTCAGGGCGAATCGATAGCGTGAGGGTCAGCCTTGGCTAGACCCATGGTCACAGGGCAAGAGTAATTATGTCATAATCGGTCTGTGGGACAGAGCGCAGGCAAGGCCATGGTCCATGTTGGAAGGCAACATGTGGAATTGGGGGTGGGTTGGGGATTAAAAGGGATGGGAGCGAGAAACCTGGGACAACTGCACTCTGATGCCACTAGCCCTTCCAAATCATCTTACTGCACCAGTTAAGCAGCCCCCCGAGACAGCCGTTTGGATGTAAGAAGTGGCAGAATTGCTAAATGATAGTGGTGCCTGCAAAGGAGGAGGGATCTAACAGTTTGGGAGTTCTCCTGGCAGAAATGGGCTAGCTCAGTCACACTTAGCTGAAGGGGTGGGTATGGCCTAGGGATAGAAAAATGTGGGTGCTGTGATATGGAAGCAAGGCTGCTTTCCGCGTCCACCACGGGAGAAGCCACTATTCCGAGGCTGACTCTTCTGTCACCTCCACCTGCCTCTGCCCCTGCCTGGGACCTTTTATGTGCCGCAGAGTAACAGAAGAGAGGCACCCTCATGCACCCTCCAGATTTGGGGAGATAGAGCCTTTTTTTCTTCATGATGCCGATAGGAGGGAACAAGGGGTAGAGACGCAGAAAAAACCCTGCATTCAGGATGTTTCTGGGATGCCACTACAGACCATGCCAGGTCCTTATGCTGCTGCCAAGGGGCAGCCGCAGTGAGAGAGGAGGAAGTTACTTTGGCAACTGGTGTTAGAGATGCCTGGGGTCAGGTACAGTGGTTGGCTGATGCTGCCTGCCCTTCGCGGTGGCACACATCTCTCCCTGCTTTCAATGCTGCTTCTTTCCAGAAGCTGCCCACGTGTGTCTTCTTTCCCACTTCAGGACTATCCCGATGTTTCTTTTGAGCTGATGTCACCTGGAACCTACGGAAGTAGCCATTGTGATTGTTTAGGTGTCTGGGCTCTGGGTTGTTCTGGATTTAGTCCTTCCTGCCTGATCCCTTTGTAGTTTTTTTTTTTTTTTAAGATTTTATTTATTTATTTGAGAGAGAGAATGAGACAGAGAGAGAGAGCACGAGATGGGGGAGGGTCAGAGGGAGAAGCAGGCTCCCCGCCGAGCAGGGAGCCCGATGTGGGACTCCATTCCAGGACTCCAGGATCATGACCTGAGCCGAAGGCAGTCGCTTAACCAACTGAGCCACCCAGGCGCCCTCCCTTTGTAGTTTTGTCTTCTTCTTCTTGGATCAGGGTGAGCTCTCCCCAGATTAAAAAAAAAAGAAAAAAAATTGAGTCTCTGTGACAATTGTGCATGGCCTTGGTCTGTTTTGACCAGCCTCATGGTTGAAGCACTATGCCCAGTTCGGTCGCCAAGGCTGGTCAACACATGGCACTATTTGCAGGGTGTGGGGCAGGGTAACTTGGATTCTCCAAAGCCTAGGCGAGATGGATGTGGAGGGCAGCTGGATGATCCCGGCCAAAGTCAGCCTATTAAGGTGGTGCTGGACTGATCAACAGCCCTGGCCAGGACCAAAGTCATATCAGAAGCAAGCTTCAGGGCAGCGAAGATGGATGCTTCGACGTCCTTCCTATCCTGAGTTCCTTCATTTCTGGGCTACTCAGAACCAATTCAGTGGGGGTTTGGTTTGTGGACATTCTTAAATCTTTATCAAGGACCTTGATGTGCCAGGCACTATCTTAGGTCCTGGGGAAACAGCAACAAACAAGAAAAAGATTCCTTCTTGGGATTTAGAGTCAAATGTAGTTGCAGACAAGAGGACAAGAAATTATGATACAGTGTAACAATACATGCTAAGGTAAGGGAATTTTTGGGTGCTTGAGTTGGATCAGAGATGGCTTTTTGGAAAATGCCATCTCTCAGCTGGGACCCTTGAAGTGTTTTTCAGGCAGAAGGAGGATTGTCTTCAAAGATCTAGAAGAAAGAGAAGGCACGGCACATTTCATCATGGGTGTGGCCAGAATGTAGACTAAGGGAGTGGAGAGCCAGGTTGGAGACCTTGCTGCCTAATGCAACCTCTGCTACCTACCAAGTGGGAAAATCTAAGGAGAAACACATCTCCACCCATTTCTGAGGCTCTTTGTCACAATGGCCTTACATGGCTGCTTCCAACACCTTCTGTCCCCGGAAGCAGGTCCTGACCAAAGGGAGGACATCCACAGGTTAGAGATGCCGTGTTTGGATTCCATCAGCTGCCTGTCCCAGGAAGGTGGCCTGTAGTGGCATGACTTACATCAAGCCATTCAAGTTATCCTCTTATTTTCTTCTGTGATTAAAGGCTTAACAGCCTGGGTTGGACGAAAGGCTCCAGTTGACTTATTTGCCACCCTGAGGCCTCCAAGACCTTTCTCTTTTGCTTCCAAGATTCCCCCCCCTTCTGCCCACCTGACCAACTTTGCACAGGAAATCATTCCTTCTTTTCAATTAGCCCACGTCCTTTCTCCTTTATCTCTCACATTTCAGAATAAGGTGTACCTCTTCCAGGAAGTTTGCCTGGATTAATTCTACCCACCGTGCTAGCATCTCCAGTGGCCGCTATCCCCACATATATAATTGAAGTATTTTAAGTACGGAGCTTTCAGTCATTTCTGAACATTGGTTTTGCTATTTCGTGAGTGGGGGTTGTATTTTCACCTTTGCTGCTGCGTATGCAGTTTTGAGACCCATACACCAGGTGGTGGTAGTTTTCTCGTGCTCTGATTACACATTCTGAATAATTTGCAGAGGAGGAAAATGGAAAGGGGAGAACTAGTTTTTGATCGAGTACCTACTATGCCCTGTGTCACAGCTGATTTAATCCCAAGAAATATTCTGTGTGAGGGAGATACTGTTGTTTTCACTTTCCAGTTAAGGAAACTGACTTTTGGGAGAGATAAAGCAACTTCCCCAAACTCACAGCATCCTTCGTGGTGAGACTGGGATTGGCACCTGGGTCTAAGCTCTCCAGCATTGTTTAAGATGAAACATGCAGATTTTCTCTATTCTGTTATGAACACAATAATGAAATCAACCATCATTTCAAAGTAACTGTTCTCACAACGCCTCTGGGATAATTTGGTATCTTCCTCACTAATTTTCATATCGTAATAGTCCAGAATATTTGTAGATGGGCAAAAAAACTGGCTTGGAGAATTTTTATTAGCACTGGCCACATGTTCTCCCCCTCCATGGTTGCCAACTTAAGTGTTTGGATGACTCACCAGGATCTCTAGGAAGATTTATAAGCACCACTGAGACTTGGCAAGGTTGGGAGGGGATCCAGTCAGGATCTGGACTCAGGAATCAAGGTTCTGTGATTCTAGGGGTCAGAGATTTTGAGAGGCTTGGGGACTAGGATGTGAATGTGGTGAGGATTCCAAGTCTTATGGGCAAACCTAGCGTCTCAGGATTGGCATTCAAGGCAGAGGAAAGAAATCACTTAGTCTCCAAGGTCAAAGAGGAGATTCTAGGAGGCTGGGCAGAGCAAAAGGTAACACAGACATGCTTTTACTCTCAGAGTTGGGAGTCTTTGACTTTCACCTTGGGGTTCAGGGGGTTGTGAAAGTTGTAGCTCTCTGTAGACTGGGTCTGTTCCAGCTGCCAGTGTGTTCAGACTTTTGGGGCAGAGAAAGGAGGGCTGGGAGAAGAGCAGAAGTAAGACTGTATGCTTTTTTCCTTCTCCAATTGATTGCTCCTTTCCCCCTTTCCTTTCACTATACAGACCAGATAAAAAGCTCCGAGAGTAGGGGAAAAAAACCACAAACTTTTAAGCATCTAATATCCAAAAGTATACTTTCCCCACGACCAGGTTCTCTGAAATTTCTAAATTATTTTTGCTAATTTGCCCTACTGCTTTTACTCTGAGGGAGGACATCCCTGTCCAATGACTTGAGAGCTGAGACACTTGGGTTCTCTACCCAGCTCTCCAGGCAATGAGAAATATTTCTTGAAGTATGTCTCCTCTCCTCTCTGGGTTTCAATTCTGCATGTGTGCAGTAAGGGGGTTAGAATTAAGGCTGTTTCATTCCTGTTCTATGGTCTGGCTGTTTATTTGGCTGTGCTGTGGCCTCCATTCAACAAATATGGAAGAGTACACCAGGGGCACTGCCCTTTCTGGGTTGGTTCACTTAATAATCAATGATTATCTGTAATTATTCAATAGTGAAGATAACTCAATAATCAAAATAATTCAGTTTCATTAATCAAAATAATCTAGCTTCTCTTAGTGGAACTCACTTCCCAGTTAAAGGTAATTTTCTGGATATCCTGCTTAGGTCATCTTGCCCACCCCTTGTTTCCATGAACAATCTGTGTCATTTCTCTGGTGAACATCTTCCCCAGGTCTAGTCCTTTCTGGACGAGGGGGATGGTGTGTGTGTGTGTGCACAAGCACGTTTACACACATGCATGTGTAAGCATATATGTATGCAGACACACGTGTATATATGTGTGTGGGTAAGTTTGTAGGTGTGTATGTGTTCATTTTTCAGTTATATTCTCCATCTCACAGCAGGAATATCTGTAATTCTCATTTTTTCCTTGTCATTTGGCTGCGAGTTCCAATTTATTGGCTTTTTTTAAAAAAAGATTTTATTTATTTATTTGAGAGAGAGAGAGAGAACACGAGTGGGGAGAGGGGCAGATGAAGAAGCAGGCTCCCCACCGAGCAAGGAGCTGGAAATGGGGTTCGATCCCAGGATCCTGGGATCACCACCTGAGCCGAAGGCAAACGCTTAACCGACTGAGCCACCCAGGCACCTCTCCAATTTGTTGGCTTTTTAATGGGGATTCCAGAGAGTACCTCCAGAGGAGCACCTCCCTCCCTGGAGCATCCCGCTCACCATTACGAGCATCTGTGCCAGACACCGAGGGAATGAGGTGAATTGGGCAAGGTACTCAGAGCACGGTGAAGGAGATGGGTGAGCAGACTGCGGATCATAGCGCAATCAGTAAGTGACTTGGGGGTGTGTGCAGTGGGTACGTGCCCGGGAGCATGGATGAGGGGCATTGCAATCACCTGGGTCGTGGAGAAGCAAGCAGGACATCAATGGCTTCAGGGTGGTGACATTGGCTCTGGCCTCAGAGGATGCCAGGCACCACTGACTGGATGGATAACATGCAGAAAGATGCATGGGTTTCCTGGGAAGTGTGACTGAAGTTGGGGCTTAGAGTTCAGGTATGTCTGTCATGAGAGTAGACAGGACAAAAATAGATCTGTATCATGAAACTGTTTATTTTCTGTCAAAAGGGGTTCCTAAGATCATCCTTAGGAACAGCCTTATTACTGATGTAACACGATAGCAGTCAGAGAAGAAATAGTTACCATGTGTAGAGTAGCTGGATTTTCAGGTCCCTTTGCTGATCCCTGGCATAACGTTAAGAAGGGCTCCCAGGCAGAGGGCCTGGGAGGCTCAGTCGGTTGGGCTCCCGACTCTTGATTTGGCTTGGGTTGTGATCTCAGGGTGATGATCTCAGGGTCGTGACATGGAGCCCCGCATCGGCTCCGCACTGGGCGTGGAGCCCGCTTGAGATGCTCTCTCTCTGCCCCTCCACCCCGCGCTCTTCATCTCTAAAAAAAGAAAGAAAGAAAGAAAGAAAGAAAGAAAGAAAGAAAGAAAGAAA